>NC_135497.1:455544548-455803794 GCF_052857255.1 Amblyomma americanum | reverse complement strand
CGTTAAGAGATCGGAAGCGGGCAGAGTGGGTGAGGGAACAAACACGGGTTAATGACATCCTAGTCGAAATCAAGAGAAAGAAATGGGCTTGGGCAGGGCATGTAATGCGAAGGCAGGATAACCGCTGGTCTTTAAGGGTAACGGAGTGGGTTCCAAGAGAAAGTAAGCGTAGCAGGGGGCAGCAGAACGTTAGGTGGCGGATGAGATTAAGAAGTTTGCAGGCAAAGGGTGGATGCAGCTGGCAAAGGATAGGGTTAATTGGAGAGACATGGGAGAGGCCTTTGCCCTGCAGTGGGTGTAGTAAGGCTGATGATGATGATGATGACTATAATACGCAGGCTGCATCTAGAAACGCCGAAGTATTTCCAAGCCTAATGACAAGTGCGCCGGCCTGATCATCTCCCAGGGTTCGCCGCATCGAGTGGTCTGCGCAGGCCAGGCCCACAAGCGCAGCATGTAAAAGGAGGACGTCAGCGATCCACTGGCACTCGCACGCAGCAGCAGTGGAAGACACTGGACAACACGCTTTAACTGCGTCTACAATCCTACCTAGGCTGCATCTAGTAGCACCGAAGTATTTCCAAGCCTAATGACAAGTGCGCCGGCCTGATCATGTCCCAGCGTTCTTTGCATCGAGTGGTCTGCGCAGGCCAGGCCCCCCAAGCGCAGCATTTAAGAGGAGCACGTCAGCGATCTACTGGCTCTCGCATGCAGCAGCAGTGCAAGAGACTGGACAATACGCTTAAACTGCGTCTACTATCATACGCAGGTTGCATCCAGAAACCCCGAAGTATTTCCAAGACTAATAACAAGTGCGCCGGCCTGATCATCTCCCAGGGTTCGCCGCATCGATTGGTCTGCGCAAGTCAGGCCCACAAGCACCGCATGTAAAAGGCGGACGTCAGAGATCCACTGGCACTCGCACGCAGCAGCAGTAAAAGACACTGGACAACACGCTTTAACTGCGTCTAGTATCCTACGTAGGCTGCATCTAGATACACCGAAGTATTTCTAAGCCTAACGAAAAGTGCGCCAACCTTTTCCTCTCCCAGGGTTCTGCGCATCGAATGGTCAGCGCAGAGCAGGTCCCCAAGTGCAGCATGTAAAAGGAGCACGTAAGCGATCCACTTTCACTCGCACGCAGCAGCAGTGGAAGACACTGGACAACACTCTTAGACAGCTTCTACTATCCTATGCAGGCTGCATCTAGAAGCCTCAAAGTATTTCCAAGCCTAATGACAAGTGCGCCGGAAAGATCATCTCCCATGGTTCTGCGCATCGAGTGGTCTGCGCAGGCCAGGCCCGCAAGCCCAGCATGTAAAAGGAGGACGTCAGAAATTCACTGGCGCTCGCGCGCAGCAGCAGGGCAAGACACTGGACAACTCGCTTAAACTGCGTCTACTATCCTACGCCTGCTGCATCTAGAAGCCTCGCAATATTTCCAAGCCTAATGACAAGTGCGCCGGCGTGATAGTCTCCCAGGGTTCTCCGCATCGAGTGGTCTGTGCAGGCCAGGCCCACAAGCGCAGTATGTAAAAGGAGGACGTCCGCGATCCACTGGCACTCGCACGCAGCAGCAATGGAAGACACTGTACAACACGCTTAAACCGCGTCTACTATCCTACTCAGGCGGCATCTAGAAGCATCGAAGTATTTCCAAGCCTAATGAGAAGTGCGCCGGCCTGATCATGTCCCAGCGTTCTTTGCATCGAGTGGTCTGCGCAGGCCAGGCCCCCCAGTGCAGCGTGTAATAGGAGGACGTCAGCGATCCACTGGCACTCGCACGCAGCAGCGATGGAAGACACTGGACAACACGCTTTAACTGCGTCTACTATCCTACGCAGGCTGCATCTAGAAGCCCCGAAGTATTTCCAAGCCTAATGACAAGTGAGCCGGCCTGATCATCTACCAGGGTTCTGCGCATCGAGTGGCCTGCGCCGGCCAGGCCCCCAAGTGTAGCATGTGAAAGGAGGACGGCAGCAATCCGCTGGCAATCGCACGCAGCTGCAGTGAAAGACACTGGACAACACTCTTAAACTGCGTCTACTATCCTATGCAGGCTGCATCTAGAAGCCTCGAAGTATTTCCAAGCCTAATGACAAGTGCGCCGGCCTGATCATCTCCCAGGGTTCTACGCATCGAGTGGCCTGCGCAGGCCAGGCCCCCAAGTGCAGCATGTAAAAGGAGAACGTCAGAGATCCACTGGCACTCGCACGAAGCAGCAGTAAAAGACACTGGACAACACGCTTTAACTGCGTCTAGTATCCTACGTAGGCTGCATCTAGATACACCGAAGTATTTCTAAGCCTAACGAAAAGTGCGCCAACCTTTTCCTCTCCCAGGGTTCTGCGCATCGAATGGTCAGCGCAGAGCAGGTCCCCAAGTGCAGCATGTAAAAGGAGCACGTAAGCGATCCACTTTCACTCGCACGCAGCAGCAGTGGAAGACACTGGACAACACTCTTAGACAGCTTCTACTATCCTATGCAGGCTGCATCTAGAAGCCTCAAAGTATTTCCAAGCCTAATGACAAGTGCGCCGGAAAGATCATCTCCCATGGTTCTGCGCATCGAGTGGTCTGCGCAGGCCAGGCCCGCAAGCCCAGCATGTAAAAGGAGGACGTCCGCGATCCACTGGCACTCGCGCGCAGCAGCAATGGAAGACACTGTACAACACGCTTAAACCGCGTCTACTATCCTACTCAGGCGGCATCTAGAAGCACCGAAGTATTTCCAAGCCTAATGACAAGTGCGCCGGCCTGATGGTCTCACAGGGTTCTGCGCATCGAGTGGTCTGCGCATGCCAGGCCCCCAAGCGCAGCATGTAAAAGAAGGACGTCCGCGATCCACAGCACTCGCACGCAGCAGCAATGGAAGACACTGTACAACACGCTTTAACTGCGTCTACTATCCAATGCAGGCTACATCTAGAAGCTTCGAAGTATTTCCAAGCCTAATGACAAGTGCGCCGGCCTGATGGTCTCCCAGGGTTCTGCGCATCGAGTGGTCTGCGCAGGCCAGGCCCCCATTCGCAACATTTAAGAAGAGTACGTCAGCGATCCACTGGCACTCGCACGCACCAGCAGTGGAAGACACTGGATAACACGCTTAAACTGCGTCCACTATCCTATTCAGGCTGCATCTAGAAGCCCCGAAGTATTTCCAATCCTAATGACAAGTGCGCCGGCCTGATCTTCTGCCAGGGTCCTGCGCATCGAATGGTCTGCGCAGGCCAGGCTCCCAAGCGCAACTTTTAAGAAGAGTACGTCAGCGATCCACTGGCACTCGCATGCAGCAGCAGTGCACGACACTGGACAAAACGCTTAAACTGCATCTACTATCATACGCAGGCTGCATCTAGAAACGCCGAAGTATTTTCAAGCCTAATGACAGGTGCGCCGGCCTGATCATCTCCCAGGGTTCGCCGCATCGAGTGGTCTGCGCAGGCCAGGCCCACAAGCGCAGCATGTAAAAGGAGGACGTCAGCGATCCACTGGCACTCGCACGCTGCAGCAGTGGAAGACACTGGACAACACGCTTTAACTGCGTCTACTATCCTACGCAGGCTGCATCTAGAAGCCCCGAAGTATTTCCAAGCCTAATGACAAGTGAGCCGGCCTGATCATCTACCAGGGTTCTGCGCATCGAGTGGCCTGCGCCGGCCAGGCCCCCAAGTGTAGCATGTGAAAGGAGGACGGCAGCAATCCGCTGGCAATCGCACGCAGCTGCAGTGGAAGACACTGGACAACACTCTTAAACTGCGTCTACTATCCTATGCAGGCGGCATCTAGAAGCACCGAAGTATTTCCAAGCCTAATGACAAGTGCGCCGGCCTGATGGTCTCACAGGGTTCTGCGCATCGAGTGGTCTGCGCATGCCAGGCCCCCAAGCGCAGCATGTAAAAGAAGGACGTCCGCGATCCACAGCACTCGCACGCAGCAGCAATGGAAGACACTGTACAACACGCTTTAACTGCGTCTACTATCCAATGCAGGGTACATCTAGAAGCTTCGAAGTATTTCCAAGCCTATTGACAAGTGCGCCGGCCTGATGGTCTCCCAGGGTTCTGCGCATCGAGTGGTCTGCGCAGGCCAGGCCCCCATTCGCAACATTTAAGAAGAGTACGTCAGCGATCCACTGGCACTCGCACGCAGCAGCAGTGGAAGACACTGGATAACACGCTTAAACTGCGTCCACTATCCTATTCAGGCTGCATCTAGAAGCCCCGAAGTATTTCCAATCCTAATGACAAGTGCGCCGGCCTGATCATCTCCCAGGGTCCTGCGCATCGAATGGTCTGCGCAGGCCAGGCTCCCAAGCGCAACATTTAAGAAGAGCACGTCAGCGATCCACTGGCACTCGCATGCAGCAGCAGTGCAAGACACTGGACAAAACGCTTAAACTGCATCTACTATCATACGCAGGCTGCATCTAGAAACGCCGAAGTATTTTCAAGCCTAATGACAGGTGCGCCGGTCTGATCATCTCCCAGGGTTCGCCGCATCGAGTGGTCTGCGCAGGCCAGGCCCACAAGCGCAGCATGTAAAAGGAGGACGTCAGCGATCCACTGGCACTCGCACGCAGCAGCAGTGGAAGACACTGGACAACACTCTTAAACTGCGTCTACTATCCAATGCAGGCTCCATCTTGAAGCCTCGAAGTATTTTCAAGCCTAATGACATGTGCGCCGGCCTGATGATCTCCCAGGGTTCTGCGCATCGAGTGGTCTGCGCAGGCCAGGACCCCAAGCGCAACATTTAAGAAGAGCACGTCAGCGATCCACTGGCACTCGCACGCAGCAGCAGTGGAAGACACTGTACAACACGCTTTAACTGCGTCTACTATCCAATGCAGGCTGCATGTAGGAGCCTCGAAGTATTTCCAAGCCTAATGACAAGTGCGCCGGCCTGATAGTCTCCCAGTGTTCTGCGCATCGAGTGGTCTGCGCAGGCCAGGCCCCCAAGCGCAACATTTAAGAAGAGCACGTCAGCGATCCACTGGCACTCGCACGCAGCAGCAGTGGAAGACACTGGATAACATGCTTAAACTGCGTCAACTATCCTATTCAGGCTGCATCTAGAAGCCCCGAAGTATTTCCAATCCTAATGACAAGTGCGCCGGCCTGATCATCTCCCAGGGTCCTGCGCATCGAATGGTCTGCGCAGGCCAGGCCCCCAAGCGCAACATTTAAGAGCACGTCAGCGATCCACTGGCACTCGCATGCAGCAGCAGTGCAAGACACTGGACAAAACGCTTAAACTGCATCTACTATCATACGCAGATGCAGCGATGGCGTAGAGGTAGAACATCCGCCTCGCGTGCAAGAGGACCGGGGTTCAAATCCTGGTGCCGCGCAATTCTCCACCGGGTTTAAAAAAAAAAAAATCCGCGTGTCGATGGAATTGCATAACCAGGCCTGGAGTGCGGCCTGATCTCGGTGACCAAAACCGACAACGCACTCCCTCACCAGAGCAGGATTTGGCCACCCTGGTGTAGTACTTGGCCACAACCTTCTATGATCAAACCAATTAACCCTCGGCCCTCAGTCCCCAGCGGCTGCAGAGCAACTGACCACGGCGGCGGTCAGACCTGTGACGCAGCGGAGGGTGCTAAGAATCTCTGGCTCCGGACAGGCCGCCATTGGAATCTGAACCTGGCAACGTTTAACGCTAGAACTTTAGCTAGTGAGGCTAGCCTAGCAGTGCTGTTTGAGGAACTAGCGGGAATTAAATGGGATGTGATAGGGCTTAGCGAAGTTAGGAGGACAGGTGAGGCGTATACAGTACTAAAGGACGGACACATACTGTGCTATCGCGGGTTAGAGGATAGACGAGAACTAGGTGTGGGTTTCCTCATCAATAAGGATATAGCTGGCAACGTAGAGGAGTTCTACAGTATTAACGAGAGGGTAGCAGCCATAATAATTAGGCTGAATAGGAGGTACAAGCTGAAAGTGGTGCAGGCCTACGCACCCACATCCAGCCATGATGACCAGACCGTTGAAAGCTTCTATGAGGACGTAGAATCAGCAATGAATAGAGTAAAATCGCAGTACACTGTACTGATGGGCGACTTCAATGCGAAGGTGGGCAAGAAGCAGGCTGACGACCACGCGGTAGGTGACTATGGGATAGGCTCTAGAAATAGCAGGGGAGAGTTATTAGTCGAATTCGCGGATAGAAATAATTTACGGATCATGAATACCTTCTTCCGCAAACGAGAAAACAGGAAATGGACCTGGAAGAGCCCCAATGGTGAGATTAAAAATGAAATCGACTTCATACTATGCGCTAAACCTGGCATCATTCAGGATGTGGCCGTCCTCGGAAGGGTGCGTTGCAGCGACCATAGAATGGTAAGGTCTAGAATTAGGTTAGACTTGAAGAGGGAACGGAAGAAGCTAGCGAAGAAGAAGACCATTAACGAGTTAGCCGTAAGAGGGAAAGCACAGGAGTTTAGGATAGCGCTGCAAAACAGATATTCGGCTTTAACTGAGGAAGATGATCTTGATGTTAATTCAATGCACGATAATCTGACATCAATAATTACGGAGTGCGCAGTAGAAGTAGGTGGCAGGACAGTTCGAAAAGATACCGGGAAGCTATCTCAGGTGACGAAAGATCTGATTAAGAAGCGCCAAAACATGAAGGCATCTAGCACTACCGATAGAATAGAACTAACGGAGCTATCAAAGTTAATAAATAAGCGCAAGGTAGCCGACATAAGGAAGTTTAATATGGAGAGAATCGAGCATGCTATAAAGACCGGAGGTAGCCTAAAAACAGTGAAGAGGAAACTAGGCATAGGTAAAAACCAGATGTATGCATTAAGAGACAAGCAGGGCAATGTCATTAGCAATATGGATAAGATAGTTAACGTAGCCGAACAGTTCTATACAGACCTGTACAGTAGCCAATGTAATCAGAGCGCTAAAGAGAAAGACAGCAGTGCACAGCAATGCGTCATCCCGCCAGTTAACGAAAGATGAAGTAAAGAAAGCCTTAGAAGCAATGAAAAGGGAAAAGCAGCTGGGGAGAATCAGGTAACAGCAGATCTGTTGAAGGATGGAGGGGACATCGTGCTAGAAAAACTAGCCACCCTGTATACGCAATGCCTTATGACCTCGACTGTACCAGAAGCTTGGAAGAATGCAAACATTATCTTAATTCATAAGAAGGGAGACGCCAAGGACTTGAAAAATTACAGGCCGATCAGCTTACTATCCGTTGCCTACAAAGTACTTACTAAGGTAATCGCTAATAGAGTCAGGGCAACGTTAGACTTTAATCAACCAAATGATCAGGCAGGCTTTCGTAAAGGATATTCCACAATAGATCATATTCACGCTATCAATCAGGTGATAGAAAAATGCGCAGAATATAACCAACCTCTATATATAGCTTTCATTGATTACGAGAAAGCATTCGACTCAGTGGAAACCTCAGCAGTCATACAGGCATTGCGTAATCAGGGGGTAGAAGAGCCTTATGTCAAAATACTGGAAGATATATATAGCAACTGCACAGCTACTATAGTCCTCCATAAAGTCAGCAATAAAATTCCAATAAGAAAGGGCGTCAGGCAAGGAGACACGATCTCGCCAATGCTGTTCACCGCATGTTTGCAGTAGGTATTTCGAGGCCTGAATTGGGAACAGTTGGGAATAAGAATAAATGGAGAATACCTAAATAATCTGCGATTTGCTGATGACATTGCCTTGCTGAGTCACTCAGGAGGTGAACTGCAAATCATGATCAACGAGTTAGACAGGCAGAGCAGATCGATGGGTCTAAAAAATTAACATGCAGAAAACCAAGATAATGTTCAACAGCCTAGCAAGGGAACAACAGTTCACAATTGGCAGCGAGAGCCTAGAAATTGTGCCGGAATACGTCTACTTAGGGCAGGTAGTGACAGCTGATCCTGATCATGAGAGGGAGATAACTAGAAGGATAAGAATGGGGTGGAGCGCATATGGCAAATTCTCGCAGATCATGAGTGGCAGTTTACCAATTTCCCTCAAGAGGAAAGTGTACAACAGCATGATCTTACCGGTACTCACCTACGGGGCAGAAACGTGGAGGCTAACGAAAAGACTTCAGCTTAAGTTAAGGACAACGCAGCGAGCCATGGAAAGAAAAATGATAGGTGTAACGTTAAGAGATCGGAAGCGGGCAGAGTGGGTGAGGGAACAAACACGGGTTAATGACATCCTAGTCGAAATCAAGAGAAAGAAATGGGCTTGGGCAGGGCATGTAATGCGAAGGCAGGATAACCGCTGGTCTTTAAGGGTAACGGAGTGGGTTCCAAGAGAAAGTAAGCGTAGCAGGGGGCAGCAGAACGTTAGGTGGCGGATAAGATTAAGAAGTTTGCAGGCAAAGGGTGGATGCAGCTGGCAAAGGATAGGGTTAATTGGAGAGACATGGGAGAGGCCTTTGCCCTGCAGTGGGTGTAGTAAGGCTGATGATGATGATGATGACTATCATACGCAGGCTGCATCTAGAAACGCCGAAGTATTTCCAAGCCTAATGACAAGTGCGCCGGCCTGATCATCTCCCAGGGTTCGCCGCATCGAGTGGTCTGCGCAGGCCAGGCCCACAAGCGCAGCATGTAAAAGGAGGACGTCAGCGATCCACTGGCACTCGCACGCAGCAGCAGTGGAGGACACTGGACAACACGCTTTAACTGCGTCTACAATCCTACCTAGGCTGCATCTAGTAGCACCGAAGTATTTCCAAGCCTAATGACAAGTGCGCCGGCCTGATCATGTCCCAGCGTTCTTTGCATCGAGTGGTCTGCGCAGGCCAGGCCCCCCAGTGCAGCGTGTAATAGGAGGACGTCAGCGATCCACTGGCACTCGCACGCAGCAGCGATGGAAGACACTGGACAACACGCTTTAACTGCGTCTACTATCCTACGCAGGCTGCATCTAGAAGCCCCGAAGTATTTCCAAGCCTAATGACAAGTGAGCCGGCCTGATCATCTACCAAGGTTCTGCGCATCGAGTGGCCTGCGCCGGCCAGGCCCCCAAGTGTAGCATGTGAAAGGATGACGGCAGCAATCCGCTGGCAATCGCACGCAGCTGCAGTGAAAGACACTGGACAACACTCTTAAACTGCGTCTACTATCCTATGCAGGCTGCATCTAGAAGCCTCGAAGTATTTCCAAGCCTAATGACAAGTGCGCCGGCCTGATCATCTCCCAGGGTTCTACGCATCGAGTGGCCTGCGCAGGCCAGGCCCCCAAGTGCAGCATGTAAAAGGAGAACGTCAGAGATCCACTGGCACTCGCACGAAGCAGCAGTAAAAGACACTGGACAACACGCTTTAACTGCGTCTAGTATCCTACGTAGGCTGCATCTAGATACACCGAAGTATTTCTAAGCCTAACGAAAAGTGCGCCAACCTTTTCCTCTCCCAGGGTTCTGCGCATCGAATGGTCAGCGCAGAGCAGGTCCCCAAGTGCAGCATGTAAAAGGAGCACGTAAGCGATCCACTTTCACTCGCACGCAGCAGCAGTGGAAGACACTGGACAACACTCTTAGACAGCTTCTACTATCCTATGCAGGCTGCATCTAGAAGCCTCAAAGTATTTCCAAGCCTAATGACAAGTGCGCCGGAAAGATCATCTCCCATGGTTCTGCGCATCGAGTGGTCTGCGCAGGCCAGGCCCGCAAGCCCAGCATGTAAAAGGAGGACGTCCGCGATCCACTGGCACTCGCGCGCAGCAGCAATGGAAGACACTGTACAACACGCTTAAACCGCGTCTACTATCCTACTCAGGCGGCATCTAGAAGCACCGAAGTATTTCCAAGCCTAATGACAAGTGCGCCGGCCTGATGGTCTCACAGGGTTCTGCGCATCGAGTGGTCTGCGCATGCCAGGCCCCCAAGCGCAGCATGTAAAAGAAGGACGTCCGCGATCCACAGCACTCGCACGCAGCAGCAATGGAAGACACTGTACAACACGCTTTAACTGCGTCTACTATCCAATGCAGGCTACATCTAGAAGCTTCGAAGTATTTCCAAGCCTAATGACAAGTGCGCCGGCCTGATGGTCTCCCAGGGTTCTGCGCATCGAGTGGTCTGCGCAGGCCAGGCCCCCATTCGCAACATTTAAGAAGAGTACGTCAGCGATCCACTGGCACTCGCACGCACCAGCAGTGGAAGACACTGGATAACACGCTTAAACTGCGTCCACTATCCTATTCAGACTGCATCTAGAAGCCCCGAAGTATTTCCAATCCTAATGACAAGTGCGCCGGCCTGATCATCTCCCAGGGTCCTGCGCATCGAATGGTCTGCGCAGGCCAGGCTCCCAAGCGCAACTTTTAAGAAGAGTACGTCAGCGATCCACTGGCACTCGCATGCAGCAGCAGTGCACGACACTGGACAAAACGCTTAAACTGCATCTACTATCATACGCAGGCTGCATCTAGAAACGCCGAAGTATTTTCAAGCCTAATGACAGGTGCGCCGGCCTGATCATCTCCCAGGGTTCGCCGCATCGAGTGGTCTGCGCAGGCCAGGCCCACAAGCGCAGCATGTAAAAGGAGGACGTCAGCGATCCACTGGCACTCGCACGCTGCAGCAGTGGAAGACACTGGACAACACGCTTTAACTGCGTCTACTATCCTACGCAGGCTGCATCTAGAAGCCCCGAAGTATTTCCAAGCCTAATGACAAGTGAGCCGGCCTGATCATCTACCAGGGTTCTGCGCATCGAGTGGCCTGCGCCGGCCAGGCCCCCAAGTGTAGCATGTGAAAGGAGGACGGCAGCAATCCGCTGGCAATCGCACGCAGCTGCAGTGGAAGACACTGGACAACACTCTTAAACTGCGTCTACTATCCTATGCAGGCGGCATCTAGAAGCACCGAAGTATTTCCAAGCCTAATGACAAGTGCGCCGGCCTGATGGTCTCACAGGGTTCTGCGCATCGAGTGGTCTGCGCATGCCAGGCCCCCAAGCGCAGCATGTAAAAGAAGGACGTCCGCGATCCACAGCACTCGCACGCAGCAGCAATGGAAGACACTGTACAACACGCTTTAACTGCGTCTACTATCCAATGCAGGGTACATCTAGAAGCTTCGAAGTATTTCCAAGCCTATTGACAATTGCGCCGGCCTGATGGTCTCCCAGGGTTCTGCGCATCGAGTGGTCTGCGCAGGCCAGGCCCCCATTCGCAACATTTAAGAAGAGTACGTCAGCGATCCACTGGCACTCGCACGCAGCAGCAGTGGAAGACACTGGATAACACGCTTAAACTGCGTCCACTATCCTATTCAGGCTGCATCTAGAAGCCCCGAAGTATTTGCAATCCTAATGACAAGTGCGCCGGCCTGATCATCTCCCAGGGTCCTGCGCATCGAATGGTCTGCGCAGGCCAGGCTCCCAAGCGCAACATTTAAGAAGAGCACGTCAGCGATCCACTGGCACTCGCATGCAGCAGCAGTGCAAGACACTGGACAAAACGCTTAAACTGCATCTACTATCATACGCAGGCTGCATCTAGAAACGCCGAAGTATTTTAAAGCCTAATGACAGGTGCGCCGGTCTGATCATCTCCCAGGGTTCGCCGCATCGAGTGGTCTGCGCAGGCCAGGCCCACAAGCGCAGCATGTAAAAGGAGGACGTCAGCGATCCACTGGCACTCGCACTCAGCAGCAGTGGAAGACACTGGACAACACTCTTAAACTGCGTCTACTATCCAATGCAGGCTCCATCTTGAAGCCTCGAAGTATTTTCAAGCCTAATGACATGTGCGCCGGCCTGATGATCTCCCAGGGTTCTGCGCATCGAGTGGTCTGCGCAGGCCAGGACCCCAAGCGCAACATTTAAGAAGAGCACGTCAGCGATCCACTGGCACTCGCACGCAGCAGCAGTGGAAGACACTGTACAACACGCTTTAACTGCGTCTACTATCCAATGCAGGCTGCATGTAGGAGCCTCGAAGTATTTCCAAGCCTAATGACAAGTGCGCCGGCCTGATAGTCTCCCAGTGTTCTGCGCATCGAGTGGTCTGCGCAGGCCAGGCCCCCAAGCGCAACATTTAAGAAGAGCACGTCAGCGATCCACTGGCACTCGCACGCAGCAGCAGTGGAAGACACTGGATAACATGCTTAAACTGCGTCAACTATCCTATTCAGGCTGCATCTAGAAGCCCCGAAGTATTTCCAATCCTAATGACAAGTGCGCCGGCCTGATCATCTCCCAGGGTCCTGCGCATCGAATGGTCTGCGCAGGCCAGGCCCCCAAGCGCAACGTTTAAGAGCACGTCAGCGATCCACTGGCACTCGCATGCAGCAGCAGTGCAAGACACTGGACAAAACGCTTAAACTGCATCTACTATCATAAGCAGGCTGCATCTAGAAACGCCGAAGTATTTCCAAGCCTAATGACAAGTGCGCCGGCCTGATCATCTCCCAGGGTTCGCCGCATCGAGTGGTCTGCGCAGGCCAGGCCCACAAGCGCAGCATGTAAAAGGAGGACGTCAGCGATCCACTGGCACTCGCACGCAGCAGCAGTGGAAGACACTGGACAACACGCTTTAACTGCGTCTACAATCCTATCTAGGCTGCATCTAGTAGCACCGAAGTATTTCCAATCCTAATGACAAGTGCGCCGGCCTGATCATCTCCCAGGGTCCTGCGCATCGAATGGTCTGCGCAGGCCAGGCCCCCAAACGCAACATTTAAGAAGAGCACGTCAGCGATCCACTGGCACTCGCATGCAGCAGCAGTGCAAGACACTCGACAAAACGCTTTAACTGCGTCTACTATTCTATCTAGGCTGCATCTAGTAGCACCGAAGTATTTCCAAGCCTAATGACAAGTGCGCCGGCCTGATCATTTCCCAGGGTCCTGCGCATCGAATGGTATGCGCAGGCCAGGCCCCCAAGCGCAGCATTTAAGAGGAGCACGTCAGCGATCCACTGGCTCTCGCATGCAGCAGCATTGCAAGAGACTGGACAATACGCTTAAAATGCGTCTACTATCATACGCAGGTTGCATCTAGAAACCCCGAAGTATTTCCAAGCCTAATAACAAGTGCGCCGGCCTGATCATCTCCCAGGGTTCGACGCATCGAGTGGTCTGCGCAGGCCAGGCCCACAAGCGCAGCATGTAAAAGGCGGACGTCAGCGATCCACTGGCACTCGCACGCAGCAGCAATGGAAGACACTGTACAACACGCTTAAACCGCGTCTACTATCCTACTCAAGGCATCTAGAAGCCTCGAAGTATTTCCAAGCCTAATGACAAGTGCGCCGGCCTGATCATGTCTCAGCGTTCTTCGCAATGAGTGGTCTGCGCAGGCCAGGCCCCCAAGTGCAGCGTGTAATAGGAGGACGTCAGCGATCCACTGGCACTCGCACGCAGCAGCAGTGGAAGACACTGGACAACACGCTTTAACTGCGTCTACTATCCTACGCAGGCTCCATCTAGAAGCCCCGAAGTATTTCCAAGCCTAATGACAAGTGAGCCGGCCTGATCATCTACCAGGGTTCTGCGCATCGAGTGGCCTGCGCCGGCCAGGCCCCCAAGTGTAGCATGTGAAAGGAGGACGGCAGCAATCCGCTGGCAATCGCACGCAGCTGCAGTGAAAGACACTGGACAACACTCTTAAACTGCGTCTACTATCCTATGCAGGCTGCATCTAGAAGCCTCGAAGTATTTCCAAGCCTAATGACAAGTGCGCCGGCCTGATTATCTCCCAGGGTTCTACGCATCGAGTGGCCTGCGCAGGCCAGGCCCCCAAGTGCAGCATGTAAAAGGAGAACGTCAGCGATCCACTGGCACTCTCACGCCGCAGCAGTGGAAGGCACTGTAAAACACGCTTTAACTGCCTCTACTATCCAATGCAGGCTGCATCTAGAAGCCTCGAAGTATTTCCAAGCCTAATGACAAGTGCGCCGGCCTGATGGTCTCCCAGGGTTCTGCGCATCGAGTGGTCTGCGCAGGCCAGGCCCCCAAGCGCAGCTTGTAAAAGGAGCACGTCAGCGATCCACTGGCACTCGCACGCAGCAGCAGTGGACGACACTGTACAACACGCTTTAACTGCGTCTACTATCCAATGCAGGTTGCATCTAGAAGCCTCGAAGTATTTCCAAGCCTAATGACAAGTGCGCCGGCCTGATAGTCTCCCAGGGTTCTGCGCATCGAGTGGTCTGCGCAGGCCAGGCCCCTAAGCGCAACATTTAAGAAGAGCACGTCAGCGATCCACTGGCACTCGCACGCAGCAGCAGTGGAAGACACTGGATAACATGCTTAAACTGCGTCAACTATCCTATTCAGGCTGCATCTAGAAGCCCCGAAGTATTTCCAATCCTAATGACAAGTGCGCCGGCCTGATCATCTCCCAGGGTCCTGCGCATCGAATGGTCTGCGCAGGCCAGGCCCCCAAGCGCAACATTTAAGAGCACGTTAGCGATCCACTGGCACTCGCATGCAGCAGCAGTGCAAGACACTGGACAAAACGCTTAAACTGCATCTACTATCATACGCAGATGCAGCGATGGCGTAGAGGTAGAACATCCGCCTCGCGTGCAAGAGGACCGGGGTTCAAATCCTGGTGCCGCGCAATTCTCCACCGGGTTTAAAAAAAAAAAAATCCGCGTGTCGATGGAATTGCATAACCAGGCCTGGAGTGCGGCCTGATCTCGGTGACCAAAACCGACAACGCACTCCCTCACCAGAGCAGGATTTGGCCACCCTGGTGTAGTACTTGGCCACAACCTTCTATGATCAAACCAATTAACCCTCGGCCCTCAGTCCCCAGCGGCTGCAGAGCAACTGACCACGGCGGCGGTCAGACCTGTGACGCAGCGGAGGGTGCTAAGAATCTCTGGCTCCGGACAGGCCGCCATTGGAATCTGAACCTGGCAACGTTTAACGCTAGAACTTTAGCTAGTGAGGCTAGCCTAGCAGTGCTGTTTGAGGAACTAGCGGGAATTAAATGGGATGTGATAGGGCTTAGCGAAGTTAGGAGGACAGGTGAGGCGTATACAGTACTAAAGGACGGACACATACTGTGCTATCGCGGGTTAGAGGATAGACGAGAACTAGGTGTGGGTTTCCTCATCAATAAGGATATAGCTGGCAACGTAGAGGAGCTCTACAGTATTAACGAGAGGGTAGCAGCCATAATAATTAGGCTGAATAGGAGGTACAAGCTGAAAGTGGTGCAGGCCTACGCACCCACATCCAGCCATTATGACCAGACCGTTGAAAGCTTCTATGAGGACGTAGAATCAGCAATGAATAGAGTAAAATCGCAGTACACTGTACTGATGGGCGACTTCAATGCGAAGGTGGGCAAGAAGCAGGCTGACGACCACGCGGTAGGTGACTATGGGATAGGCTCTAGAAATAGCAGGGGAGAGTTATTAGTCGAATTCGCGGATAGAAATAATTTACGGATCATGAATACCTTCTTCCGCAAACGAGAAAACAGGAAATGGACCTGGAAGAGCCCCAATGGTGAGATTAAAAATGAAATCGACTTCATACTATGCGCTAAACCTGGCATCATTCAGGATGTGGCCGTCCTCGGAAGGGTGCGTTGCAGCGACCATAGAATGGTAAGGTCTAGAATTAGGTTAGACTTGAAGAGGGAACGGAAGAAGCTAGCGAAGAAGAAGACCATTAACGAGTTAGCCGTAAGAGGGAAAGCACAGGAGTTTAGGATAGCGCTGCAAAACAGATATTCGGCTTTAACTGAGGAAGATGATCTTGATGTTAATTCAATGCACGATAATCTGACATCAATAATTACGGAGTGCGCAGTAGAAGTAGGTGGCAGGACAGTTCGAAAAGATACCGGGAAGCTATCTCAGGTGACGAAAGATCTGATTAAGAAGCGCCAAAACATGAAGGCATCTAGCACTACCGATAGAATAGAACTAACGGAGCTATCAAAGTTAATAAATAAGCGCAAGGTAGCCGACATAAGGAAGTTTAATATGGAGAGAATCGAGCATGCTATAAAGACCGGAGGTAGCCTAAAAACAGTGAAGAGGAAACTAGGCATAGGTAAAAACCAGATGTATGCATTAAGAGACAAGCAGGGCAATGTCATTAGCAATATGGATAAGATAGTTAACGTAGCCGAACAGTTCTATACAGACCTGTACAGTAGCCAATGTAATCAGAGCGCTAAAGAGAAAGACAGCAGTGCACAGCAATGCGTCATCCCGCCAGTAACGAAAGATGAAGTAAAGAAAGCCTTAGAAGCAATGAAAAGGGGAAAAGCAGCTGGGGAGAATCAGGTAACAGCAGATCTGTTGAAGGATGGAGGGGACATCGTGCTAGAAAAACTAGCCACCCTGTATACGCAATGCCTTATGACCTCGACTGTACCAGAAGCTTGGAAGAATGCAAACATTATCTTAATTCATAAGAAGGGAGACGCCAAGGACTTGAAAAATTACAGGCCGATCAGCTTACTATCCGTTGCCTACAAAGTACTTACTAAGGTAATCGCTAATAGAGTCAGGGCAACGTTAGACTTTAATCAACCAAATGATCAGGCAGGCTTTCGTAAAGGATATTCCACAATAGATCATATTCACGCTATCAATCAGGTGATAGAAAAATGCGCAGAATATAACCAACCTCTATATATAGCTTTCATTGATTACGAGAAAGCATTCGACTCAGTGGAAACCTCAGCAGTCATACAGGCATTGCGTAATCAGGGGGTAGAAGAGCCTTATGTCAGAATACTGGAAGATATATATAGCAACTGCACAGCTACTATAGTCCTCCATAAAGTCAGCAATAAAATTCCAATAAGAAAGGGCGTCAGGCAAGGAGACACGATCTCGCCAATGCTGTTCACCGCATGTTTGCAGTAGGTATTTCGAGGCCTGAATTGGAAACAGTTGGGAATAAGAATAAATGGAGAATACCTAAATAATCTGCGATTTGCTGATGACATTGCCTTGCTGAGTCACTCAGGAGGTGAACTGCAAATCATGATCAACGAGTTAGACAGGCAGAGCAGATCGATGGGTCTAAAAAATTAACATGCAGAAAACCAAGATAATGTTCAACAGCCTAGCAAGGGAACAACAGTTCACAATTGGCAGCGAGAGCCTAGAAATTGTGCCGGAATACGTCTACTTAGGGCAGGTAGTGACAGCTGATCCTGATCATGAGAGGGAGATAACTAGAAGGATAAGAATGGGGTGGAGCGTATATGGCAAATTCTCGCAGATCATGAGTGGCAGTTTACCAATTTCCCTCAAGAGGAAAGTGTACAACAGCATGATCTTACCGGTACTCACCTACGGGGCAGAAACGTGGAGGCTAACGAAAAGAGTTCAGCTTAAGTTAAGGACAACGCAGCGAGCCATGGAAAGAAAAATGATAGGTGTAACGTTAAGAGATCGGAAGCGGGCAGAGTGGGTGAGGGAACAAACACGGGTTAATGACATCCTAGTCGAAATCAAGAGAAAGAAATGGGCTTGGGCAGGGCATGTAATGCGAAGGCAGGATAACCGCTGGTCTTTAAGGGTAACGGAGTGGGTTCCAAGAGAAAGTAAGCGTAGCAGGGGGCGGCAGAACGTTAGGTGGGCGGATGAGATTAAGAAGTTTGCAGGCAAAGGGTGGATGCAGCTGGCAAAGGATAGGGTTAATTGGAGAGACATGGGAGAGGCCTTTGCCCTGCAGTGGGTGTAGTAAGGCTGATGATGATGATGATGACTATCATACGCAGGCTGCATCTAGAAACGCCGAAGTATTTCCAAGCCTAATGACAAGTGCGCCGGCCTGATCATCTCCCAGGGTTCGCCGCATCGAGTGGTCTGCGCAGGCCAGGCCCACAAGCGCAGCATGTAAAAGGAGGACGTCAGCGATCCACTGGCACTCGCACGCAGCAGCAGTGGAAGACACTGGACAACACACTTTAACTGCGTCTACAATCCTACCTAGGCTGCATCTAGTAGCACCGAAGTATTTCCAAGCCTAATGACAAGTGCGCCGGCCTGATCATCTCCCAGGGTTCGCCGCATCGATTGGTCTGCGCAAGTCAGGCCCACAAGCACCGCATGTAAAAGGCGGACGTCAGAGATCCACTGGCACTCGCACGCAGCAGCAGTAAAAGACACTGGACAACACGCTTTAACTGCGTCTAGTATCCTACGTAGGCTGCATCTAGATACACCGAAGTATTTCTAAGCCTAACGAAAATTGCGCCAACCTTTTCCTCTCCCAGGGTTCTGCGCATCGAATGGTCTGCGCAGGCCAGGTCCCCAAGCGCAACATTTAAGAAGAGCACGTCAGCGATCCACTGGCACTCGCATGCAGCAGCAGTGCAAGACACTGGACAAAACGCTTAAACTGCATCTACTATCATACACAGGCTGCATCTATAAACCCCGAAGTATTTCCAAGCCTAATGACAAGTGCGTCTGCCTGATCATCTCCCAGGGTTCGCCGCATCGAGTGGTCTGCGCAGGCCAGTGCCACAAGCGCAGCATGTAAAAGGAGGACGTCAGCGATCCACTGGCACTCGCACGCAGCAGCAGTGGAAGACACTGGACAACACGCTTTAACTGCGTCTACTATCCTACCTAGCCTGCATCTAGTATCACCGAAGTATTTCCAAGCCTAATGACAAGTGCGCCGGCCTGATCATTTCCCAGGGTCCTGCGCATCGAATGGTATGCGCTGGCCAGGCCCCCAAGCGCAGCATTTAAGAGGAGCACGTCAGCGATCCACTGGCTCTCGCATGCAGCAGCAGTGCAAGAGACTGGACAATACGCTTAAACTGCGTCTACTATCATACGCTGGTTGCATCTAGAAACCCCGAAGTATTTCCAAGTCTAATAACAAGTGCGCCGGCCTGATCATCTCCCAGGGTTCGCCGCATCGAGTTGTCTGCGCAGGCCAGGCCCACAAGCGCAGCATGTAAAAGGCGGACGTCACCGATCCACTGGCACTCGCACGCAGTAGCAGTAAAAGACACTGGACAACACGCTTTACTGCGTCTACTATCCTACGTAGGCTGCATCTAGAAGCACCGAAGTATTTCCAAGCCTAATGACAAGTGCGCCGGCCTGATCATGTCCCAGCGTTCTTCGCATCGAGTGGTCTGCGCAGGCCAGGCCCCCAAGTGCAGCGTGTAATAGGAGGACGTCAGCGATCCACTGGCACTCGCACGCAGCAGCAGTGGAAGACACTGGACCACACGCTTTAACTACGTCTACTATCCGTCGCAGGCTGCATCTAGAAGCCCCGAAGTATTTCCAAGCCTAATGACAAGTGCACCGGCCTGATCATCTCCCAGGGTTCTACGCATCGAGTGGCCTGCGCAGGCCAGGCCTCCAAGTGCAGCATGTAAAAGGAGAACGTCAGCGATCCACTGGCACTCTCACGCCGCAGCAGTGGAAGGCACTGTACAACACGCTTTAACTGCCTCTACTATCCAATGCAGGCTGCATCTAGAAGCCTCGAAGTATTTCCAAGCCTAATGACAAGTGCGCCGGCCTGATGGTCTCCCAGGGTTCTGCGCATCGAGTGGTCTGCGCAGGCCAGGCCCCCAAGCGCAACATTTAAGAAGAGCACGTCAGCGATCCACTGGCACTCGCACGCAGCAGCAGTGGAAGACACTGGATAACACGCTTAAACTGCGTCCACTATCCTATTCAGGCTGCATCTAGAAGCCCCGAAGTATTTCCAATCCTAATGACAAGTGCGCCGGCCTGATCATCTCCCAGGGTCCTGCGCATCGAATGGTCTGCGCAGGACAGGCCCCCAAGCGCAACATTTAAGAAGAGCACGTCAGCGATCCACTGGCACTCGCATGCAGCAAGAGTGCAAGACACTGGACAAAACGCTTAAACTGCATCTACTATCATACGCAGGCTGCATCTAGAAGCACCGAAGTATTTCTAAGCCTAACGAAAAGTGCGCCAACCTTTTCATCTCCCAGGGTTCTGCGCATCGAATGGTCAGCGCAGACCAGGTCCCCAAGTGCAGCATGTAAAAGGAGCGCGTCAGCGATCCACTTTCACTCGCACGCAGCAGCAGTGGAAGACACTGGACAACACTCTTAGACAGCTTCTACTATCCTATGCAGGCTGCATCTAGAAGCCTCAAAGTATTTCCAAGCCTAATGACAAGTGAGCCGGCCTGATCATCTACCAGGGTTCTACGCATCGAGTGGCCTGCGCCGGCCAGGCCCCCAAGTGTAGCATGTGAAAGGAGGACGGCAGCAATCCGCTGGCAATCGCACGCAGCTGCAATGGAAGACACTGGACAACACTCTTAAACTGCGTCTACTATCCTATGCAGGCTGCATCTAGTAGCACCGAAGTATTGCCAAGCCTAATGACAAGTGCGCCGGCCTGATCATTTCCCAGGGTCCTGCGCATCGAATGGTATGCGCAGGCCAGGCCCCCAAGCGCAGCATTTAAGAGGAGCACGTCAGCGATCCACTGGCTCTCGCATGCAGCAGCAGTGCACGAGACTGGACAATACGGTTAAACTGCGTCTACTATCATACGCAGGCTGCTTCTAGAAGCACCGAAGTATTTCTAAGCCTAACGAAAAGTGCGCCAACCTTTTCATCTCCCAGGGTTCTGCGCATCGAATGGTCAGCGCAGACCAGGTCCCCAAGTGCAGCATGTAAAAGTAGCGCGTCAGCGATCCACTTTCACTCGCACGCAGCAGCAGTGGAAGACACTGGACAACACTCTTAGACAGCTTCTACTATCCTATGCAGGCTGCATCTAGAAGCCTCAAAGTATTTCCAAGCCTAATGACAAGTGAGCCGGCCTGATCATCTACCAGGGTTCTACGCATCGAGTGGCCTGCGCCAGCCAGGCCCCCAAGTCTAGCATGTGAAAGGAGGACGGCAGCAATCCGCTGGCAATCGCACGCAGCTGCAGTGGAAGACACTGGACAACACTCTTAAACTGCGTCTACTATCCTATGCAGGCTGCATCTAGAAGCCTCGAAATATTTCCAAGCCTAATGACAAGTGCGCTGGCCTGATCATCTCCCAGGGTTCTACGCATCTAGTGGCCTGCGCAGGCCTGGCCCCCAAGTGCAGCATGTAAAAGGAGAACGTCAGCGATCCACTGGCACTCTCACGCCGCAGCAGTGGAAGGCACTGTACAACACGCTTTAACTGCGTCTACTATCCAATGCAGGCTGCATCTAGAAGCCTCAAAGTATTTCCAAGCCTAATGATAAGTGCGCCGGCCTGATCATCTCCCAGGGTTCGCCGCATCGAGTGGTCTGCGCAGGCCAGGCCCACAAGCGCAGCATGTAAAAGGAGGACGTCAGCGATCCACTGGCACTCGCACGCAGCAGCAGTGGAAGACACTGGACAACACGCTTTAACTGCGTACTATCCTACCTAGGCTTCATCTAGTAGCACCGAAGTATTTCTAAGCCTAACGAAGCGTGCGCCAGCCTTTTCATCTCCCAGGGTTCTGCGCATCGAATGGTCACGCAGACCAGGTCCCCAAGTGCAGCATGTAAAAGGAGCACGTCAGCGATCCACTGGCACTCGCACGCAGCAGCAGTGGAAGACACTGGACAACACTCTTAGACAGCGTCTACTATCCTATGCAGGCTGCATCTAGAAGCTTCAAAGTATTTCCAAGCCTAATGACAAGTGCGCCGGAAAGATCATCTCTCAGGGTTCTGCGCATCGAGTGGTCTACGCAGGCCAGGCCCCCAAGCGCAGCATGTAAAAGTAGCATGTCAGCGATCCAGTGGCAGTCGCACGCAGCAGCAGTGGAGGACACTGTACAACACACTCAAACTGCGTCAACTACCTTCGCAGGCTGCTCCTGGAAGCTCCGAAGTGTAACCGGGCGCTACCTATACCGAAGAAAAATTGCGTTGCTGTTATTATCACCTTTGTGGCGCCAGTCACTCATATATGGGGGAACGACTGCTACTTAATCTCCCGCGAAAGTACAGGGGGGAATGGGACCTCGCTGTGCACATTGCAGCAACGAAAGCAGACTACGTTGCTCCATGTATGCCCGAGTGAAGTCACGAGAGGATTCAATATGGCGGTCGCTGCCGGTGAGAGGAGGCTCCCGGTCTCAATTTCGAATGCATTTTTTGGAATATACAGCGCCTCCAGGGAAGCCAAATTTAGGAAATTATATCATAAGCTCTTGTATTAGTTACTGAAGCACAAAACTACAATACGGAGAACGACCATGTATTAGCCCCTTTAAACTGCGTCTACTATCCTTCGCAGGTTGGTGGCGTTTAACTCTTTTGTATAGCTAGTAACGTCTTTACGCCCACTGCTGCTGCTGCGGTTCCGAGTTTTGCTCTGTGATGGATTGTATGCTATGTCACAACCCGGTACCTGATGACTGTGTTTTTAACTTGCGTCTCATGTGAGTATCCGTACCACCTCGGCAAATGTTCTGGCATAACGGCGCGGCATCTCATATGCAAAGGAGAAGCACTTATGGCTAACTGGAATTCCCCAACCTGTGAGTCAGCTCAAAAGGAAAAAGAAAATGTGTCCCAACAAACGCAAGGATCTAATGTCGAGCTCGGACTTACTGAGTTAAATGAAAATTTCATTTCATTGCTTTCTCTTGCGGCTAAGGTCGACGCGCTTGTACAGCTAGTGTATAAATTCAATGGCTTCCGAACTGCTGGCGGCGCCATTTTATAAATATGCAATGCGGGAAGCCAACTCAACAATCTTTGAAGTGTGCATATTTCAGGTTATATATTTTGAACTGGGCTCACTTCTTTATAAACTTATAAACTGGACTCAACTTCTTTATTTACGGCCTCCAATTTTCCAACATAATCTTGCCCTTCAAAATCAAATATGAAACTTGACTACTTAATTTTAGCTAAAATGGAAAGTTGAACGATTTGGTGTGGGTTCTGCATGGTTCAAGCGCAAGCAGGCGCAGGTGGAGAAAGGGGGACAACACACGGTCTACTTTACCTCGGGGAGCGTTAACGGCAGGCAGCAAGATTAGCAAGGTGTGTGCAGCTGTACGGAACAAGCTGGAGAAACGAAATCAAAACGAAAGGGTGTCCCCAACGTCGCATGAGATCAGATACACTGACTGCGCGAAGATGGCGGTCTACAAGATACCGATTTCTCGGAACTACCGCTTCTAACCTGTTCCACAGAACTCCGCGAAACCGGTTAGAGCCTCTTCAGTATCCGGCCAGCGTCACGTGCGGTTGCAGCCATACGCTCTCGTCACCTTCCGCCGCAGGCGCGCGGAGATCTGTCGTGCATTGCTGCTGGACTTCTGGTTCCAAGCAGCGAAGTGAGCCCAGCAAACGCGCGCCCTCCTCACCTTCCCCAGTAGATGCTCGGAGATGGCTTTGCACCAAAAATGCGGCGCGCACGGGAAAACCCGGCCACCATTGTCGGCGCATACAAATGTTCGCCGCCGATACTTCTGAAGTCGCGCCACTGCCCCAGCCGGTAAGACAGAATTCCTTCTTACGTAGCCTCCTATTTCCGAGGAATGCCTCTTTGATGCTCTGTAGCTAGCTAGCCCGTTCTGTCTATGAATTGCAAGTGTAATAAATAGCATATGAGTGTTAACGCTTTGTCATTACTTCCCTTTGCTGCCTCCAGCACGAACACCTCCGCGGTTAGCGAGCGGAAACGCTGCATCCGCGGAGGGGGAATGCAGTGGGGAGGCGGTTCCTCATATTCCCACAATGGCAGCCGTACGTGTGGCAAGCTCTGGGGACGAGGAACGACAATCAATTCGGTTCGTGGTATACCCGCGCGGACTTGACAACGTTAGACCTGACCCGAATTCGGAGTTGCTGGCAAGGCTAAGATGCTTTCTTGACAGCAAGATGAGCGTAATAGCAGCATGAGAGAGTGGTCGTGCCTGCTACGCTTTTGATGAGCTCTTAATCGATAAACCGTTGGAAGGTAAACCTACGAGGTCCGCACATGGAGAGCGAGACCAAGCCGTCCCCGGAGAACAGCAAGCCAGAAGCTAGTGAATGCGGAAGCTTGAAGGGTGGCCCGACTTTTTTCTTGTATATAGTTGTAAATATCCTCTGTTCTGTCTGTTTGGCTCTGGGAGCCGGCTGCCGTTTTCAGCTGATTTGCATAGCAGTCGGCATTGCATGAAAAGTACCGGAGCGCTCCGATACTGCAGGCAGCGGTGGGCGCCGTTCGCTAAGAATTTGCTGGTATAGCAGCCAGCGAGTAGGGTCACCTTGGCAGAAACGTACCTCCTCGTTGAGTTGTGTTCTAGCTGTTGTTCTTTGAACTTTGTTGGCACGGGCAAGTGTCAGAGCGAGTAGGCCTAAGGCCCTTCGGGGGTTGCCTGTCGCTTTTGTGAGGAAAAGTCGTACCGTGGCACAAGCATGCGCAAAGAGGTTTGTTTGGTTTACATTAACGTCGCTAGAGCCAAGAAATATCGCTCCACTATAGAAAGCTTATTCTGTGCAAACGAGCTTCGCATTTTTTACGGCTGCGAAGTGAATTGATAACTTCGCGGATTAACACCACCATGCCGGCAAGCGAGCTACGTTCAAATGAACCGAGTGTTTGCGTGGTGCCGGATAGAATTCTTGGGCACACGCATTGCTCCGCATTTTACCAAATGGTCAGTTTGCGCGGTATCTAAAGCCTTTTATTCAAATTTCTGGAGATCATAGGAGCGATATGCAGAGTTTGAGAGAAGCGGCCCTGGCCTGCTGTCCGTTTTATGGGCCCCTGCCTGCTGCCTTGCGGCCTTGAGTCATCGAGCTGCGGAGTCTCCGGCAAGCAGTTTGCGGCGGCTGCCCCCTCTCTAGCAAAAAGACCCGTCAGCGTGAACAACACCCTCCGGGCACGCAAATTTTGGATGCCTACCGTGGGACAAGCACGGATGTCCTGTGACATTGCTGCTTCTCGGGTGACCAGGCACCCCTCCTGTACGAGCTCGCCTGTACCCCAGCGCTCGTGGACACCTCGTCCTGGACCCCCATGGATGAGTTCAACCGGAGGCCAACATATAAGGGGGCCACGAAACACATTTTCAGTGCATTGTTTTGCCTGTTGGTTCCATAGAATGAGTTAGAGTGATGTTATTAGCACTGGTAATACCCCGTATACTGTAGTTTTTAATATTTAATTTAGCTCGCACAAATTCGTGGCGCTGACGGTGTCTCCATACATTGGCGGTTTTTAGCAGCGGATATGACATCACTTATTTGGAGTTTGTTGATTGGACAAACAGTAAATATACTGCAAATTGTGTTATTGACTAGAGATACATTTTGTCAAGTTTTTGTGTTTTATATTACATTAGCAAAACCAACTTGTTTGCCTTAGATAAAACACTGTAAATCGAGTAAAACAAAAATAAACCACCAGAGGCTTTGGCTACTTTTTGCATACAAGGACTTCACGCCTCTTTGTAAACATCCTACGACTCAGCACTCAATACTTATGGTTACACGATATGTATCTGAGTGTGGCTTTGCGGAATAGATCCAATCGAGCCATTGCACTCTATAAGCGTCCGCTTCGGTCAAAAGGAAGAATGCGTTCGTTTCACATTTAGCAGGCAGTGCGCATCGTCAGCGTGTGAAGGATCACCGTGCAGTGGCGCCAGATGGCGCCACGTCCCGTCAACAGTAAAGTCACTGGAACTCTGAAAGTACCGCAATCAGCGGGCGGCGCGCGGGCAACATTGGCCTGTTGTTGCCAGAAATGGCGCAACGGGGCAAACACGTCGTCTGCTAGGCGAAGAAAGTCTCCCTTGTGGCCGCGTTTTTCATCGTTTCTACGCAAAATAACCAATGAAAGTATTAATGATTGAAAGCTTAGATGAGATTACGGTTTACGAAAGCATTGAAATATCGTAAGGAAGCTGGGCAACCTCTACTTTTCTTGAGCCCCCGGGAGTGCACGGACAACGCGAAGAGCAGGCTTGTTCTAACGCTTTCGTGAGATGCTCGCAAATGCATGTTTTCGGGAAACGGAAAACTTAAAAGCGGGCAGGCTGGGCACATACGGGCGGTATATAGCAAAACGCTTACTAAATCGGTTCGCTTGGAAGTATAATGCGTCGAAAACTTTCCCTTTGAGATTGCTGTTTCCTGCCCGCCTGTTTTTCCCTCCGTGCTGTCAGTCGCCGGTCGGAGGCAGTTGGCAACCTTGGGGTCGCCGCGTGGGCCAATGCTCTCCGTGGCTTGATGCACGCCCGATAATATCCTTTCGCGACTGCTAACTGGCGGTGGAGGGGATGGTGAGGGATATGCAGCCTGTGGGCAAAAGAAACGCAAAGCCGTGGAGAGCGTTCGGGGTATAAGCGTGTGTTTTGGCGCGCGGACACGTTGTGCAAATGAAAATGGTCGGGTAACGAAAAACTCCAGCCAGAGCACGATTTGTCGACCGCAGGGAGTTTGAGCTCCCGAAGTCACTGAAAAGACCAGTGCGCGTTCCGTGATCGTCGGCATCTTGACCCAATCATTGTACCAGTGACCCAACTATCGTACTCGTAGTAAAGTAGCTGCTTGTTGTTAATTGCTCAGCTCTGAATTCTCTCAGCAACTATTCTATTTTTGTGTTCTCCTGCAGGTACGTACCTCCCCTTCTCTTGTTCTCTTATTCACGTAACACTTTGTAAGCTTTTTCACTTCAGCATGCAGTCCATGCCCACAAGCTTTTGAATAAGTATCATGTATTCTTTGATTTCCTATTTGTCAAATATGAAATTTTAGAAGCTTACACTGCTTCGTGTGAACATTTGTTGCTTGTATATATTTTGTGTGCTACCTTGTTCTGGGAAACTGCTTGTTTGAAATTTCTCCTTCCGCCAGCATTGGCAGGAGGCTGATCAGGTGGACTGCAAAATAGCATGCACAAAAGTATTAGAGCCGAGCAGGTAGGTGGACGTTCTGGAATTACATACAGTGCAACTGATAGATATCCGAGCACAAGGGCAGGAGTTTGTATTTCTTCCCCTTTGTTCCTGTCTGTCCCTTGTGCTGCGAGCCCAGATCAAGCTGTCGGTGGTCAGCGTTTGTGAAGTGCATTTGTTTTGCACGGCGCAGAACTGCTTGTTCTCCACCCTTTCTATACCTTAAGGTGACAACAGGTCTATACCTGCATGAGGTACACGAGGGAAAGGCGGTTTCCGTTCGCGTTTTGGTGGTGCTTAAGCCAAAATGCTGGGAACTGCGTTCCACATCAGGTTTTTTTCCCATCAACACAATCCTTTTCCAATTGGTCTGGAGGAAAGTGGTCCTGTCAACGAGGAAGAACAAAGAACTGCAATTGAAGTATGTGGCCCCATATGGAAGTGCATGGCGTTTCGCAAACCCATAAACAAATGCTGAATGGCATACAGTATCTTGCGGTGAAATTACAAATTTTTCAAGAGATGAATTTCCTAGAATACGTCAGCACTTTCTGAACGTACTCATTCAAGGTAAACCAGCTTCGGTGGCTCAGTTGATTTAGCGTTCCGCTACTAATCCCAAGATTTTGGGCTCGAACCCGGTCGCGGTGACCGTATTTCGAGAGAGGCGAAATACAAAAACGCCTGTGTGCAGTGCGTTGTTAGTGCGCGCCAAAGAATCCCAGGTGGTCTAAATTCACTCAAGGCCCTCCACTTCGGAGTCCCTTACAAGTAATGTGTCGTTTCGGGACGTTAACTCTATACGATTTGTTGCGTTTTTTTGAGCTTCCTTACCAAGATCGATGATGAGCAGATGAAAAAATCTCGTACAGCAACGTCTCCGAAAACATAGCGGTCGTTCTCAACCAGACGTGGCGTCACCGCGCCCACTCTGGACCTGTCCCTAGAACACCTAGGGAATCGCTAGGCGCCCCGCCCGCCCCCCGCCGTGCAGCAGGGCATTCGGTTCGTGGAGCCCGGCGCGCGCGTTTCGTGCGAAGGGCTGGCGCCGCCAGCTGAACCGCCGTCTGCCAGCCACGCTGAAGCGCTTTTCGCGGGTCGCATCCACGTGGCAACATCACCAGCAGTATAAAAGTACGCATAACTGTCTCAAATTTCGCTCCACGAAGTGTTGTACCGCTTACCTACTTGCCTTGTGCATTCCAGGACCTCGTTCTGCGACTGCGCGAGTATCCAGATAGTGTCGCGGTCGTTAAATGTTGAACCGCCGTATGACAGCGACGCCGAGGAGACCGAGCTGCACACCGTCGCGAGTTTTGTCGTGCATTGCCCGTTCACTATATTTCGAAGCTTATAACGCAACTTTTTAACCTCTCTTTTTCATTTGCAGCACGACCTACAACGAGGCGAGGGATCGCGGCCCTCGATCGTCGCCTTACGGATCAGGACCTCGAGCCACATGGCTGTGTTTCCTCATTTTCGAACTTTTTAGCAGTGCCTTAAGACAGTTCAGGCTTTGTCGGAATCAACGACAGCGACCAAAACACGCCAGGCCTCGCTGCAGGGTTCACCGAGTTGCGCCTTTGTTTCTTGTTGGCAAGGCCAGTGGAAGTGTGCGCCGATGGTCGACGGGGAAATGTCACTCCAAACGGGTACCTTTTAGGATCGATTCAGCTGCAATGATGCTTTCAGGGAGAGTGTGCGCCCGCGCTTTGTCGAAATCGATGGCAGGCACCAAAACACGCTATGGCTCGCTTCAGGGCTTGGCGAGTGCAGTGTGCCTTTGTGTTCTATGTGGCGAGAATTTCCAGTGCATACACTGCACCTGTTCGGTTGTTTTTCTTTTTTAATAAATCATCGCCGCTTTTTTTCTTTTCAACCCAGGCCGTTCCCAGAATCCACCCAAATAGCCGAGATAGGCGGGCAAATTGTTTGCTGTGAATGGCGAATCACGTAGCGAGGGATCGCTCGCACATGCAGTGTTGGGTTGTTTCCCTGTGCCTTTTGAATAAATACATTTTGTGTCTCTTATGCATGGTGCTGCAGACCTGCAGAAAAGCTGCCACATCGACAGCTTGACAAAGCCGTAGGCTACCGCGCTGACGACATTGCGTTGGAGTCAAAACATTTGCCTAGCACTGAGAAAAATATTGTTGCATACAAGGAAAGGAAAAGAAGCTCATTTAGTTTGAATACAATTTTACAAAGTGCACACCAATAAAGTACAGTCATTCAAATTTGAATAGCTGCACCTTTTAATGTTTACAGTCGTGTTTCCTCGCTATACTTAAATGTTGTGTAGGTCCTCCAAATCCTGCAGAATTTTTGAGTTTGAAAGTCCTAAATCAAGGACCTGAAAGCTAGTTTTCACCCATTTATATCTTCATGAAATGAAAATTTCAAAACTCTTCAGTGAACAGAAAATTATTTGTTAAGATGCCAATCAAAAAACTCCTTTCTCAACGAGACAGAATTTTATGTCGATTCTTTTATTTTGAAAACGATTTACGTTCTTGCACGTTCAATATAAGCACCTCATATGCAAAGGTTTTGCTGTAAAGTTCAAGCAAGAAAATGCGCAAGAATACTGAAGAAGTTGGCGTGGAAAAGCGAGGACAAGCGAGACCAAGGAGGCGAAAGAACGGTACGACAAACAAAAAGGAATGCACATCAAACACAAAGCCACGTTCGTTACCTGTGCCAGGGGTTGTGTACGAATTGCCGTTATCGTGTGGCTCACTATACATTGCCCGAAATGGACTATGCGTCAACGAAAGATTAGAAGAACACCGAAGATTAGTCGGGAGAGATTCCTGTGATAATCTCCCTTAACACTACCGCGCGTGTAGCACAAACGACAAGAAGAAGAAAATTCAGTGCAAAGCGCTTTTCGACAAAACTGCCATCCAATTCAGGCACAAGGATCAATTCACGCATGAGCTCATGGAAGCCTTTCATATGCCCATCAGTGGATATAAGTGCGATAGACTTCTGTCCGCTTCTCTGACAGAGAGCATCTGTTCTTGACCAAATTATTGGGATTCATGGGGTACAGTAACATGTGATGTTCATGACATTATTGTTTTGTTCTTGTTGGTTTTCGTATTTATTCGAGCTTATGTCTGGAATAAACCTTCAGTTGAGAGTAGCGCTCGTCTTTGTTTGTCTCGCTTACCCTCGTTTTTCTGTGCTAACTTTTGCAGTATGCATACCAACCAACTAGCCCAACTTCGTGAACCTAAAATGTGCATGAGATGACTGGCCATGAATTGAGGCGCTTGTAGTTTTAGTTGATATCATTGTTGTGGTGTTGTTTCATCATTAATTCTTACTTTGAGTTGAGATTCCAATACAAAAGCTTGTTTCCACCACCAGGCATAGCTCTGTTCTTTGCACTAATGAACTTTCGCCATTGCATTAAGAACCAGCGCTAAAAACACACACACAGGATGAGACAAGACACACGAAGGCGCTGAACTTACAACTGAATTTTATTGGATAGTAAGAAGTCAATTTATACAATACACACACACGTGTAAGGTTGTCCAGTCAAGCATAGATGCGCTGTAATCACCCACATGCGATAAACCCCCCCGCCAAAAAAACAAAAACCCCTTAAACACATTTGCAAGGCACGTGCGCTATCGTCAATCCCGCTACCCAAAATGAAGCAAGCTGATTTCTCTGCTTGACAAGCTAATCGATGTTTTGCTCACACATTCATCGCCCTTTCTGAGAATGTGGAATGCCTCAGCTATCTCCCTTGTGCAGTGGTCGTCATGTACGGTTGTATCCACAAAAACGGAGTACAATTACAAGCAATGCAGCGTTGTGATACATTTCTATTCTCTTTCCTGCTGATGGAATAGGCATGCTCTGTGAGGCGAACATTGATACACCGCCCGGTCTGGCCGATGTATATACGCCCGCAGGAGAAAGGAATAAGATATACCACGCCTTTCTTACAAGTAACAAACTTGTTCCCATGCTTGATATTACATTGTTTCCTACTAACCTCCACCTCTCATTTTCACTATACTGCAGCCCCTACTTTTCCTAGTTTATTGGGAGCAGAAAATCCATGCTTACACCATATCGGGCTCCTACACTTTTAAGCCGGTGAGACAGGGCGTGGATGTAGGGCATAACCGCCAACTTCCCTACTTTTGGACCAGCGCTAAGTTCTGAGGGGGGCCCGGAACTCTTCAGCGTTTTAGACACTTTTTCCACACAGGACACGATAAGAACATCCGGGTAACCCGCAATCTTGCACCTGCTTCCCTGTGAGTTGAGGCTGGATCCCATTCTATGGGGGCAAGATTTGTTCAATGCCATACCGATGCGGTTCTTAACAATGCCAGCTTTCAGAATTTTGGAATAGAAAGAACTGATGTTGAGCAATGGTTTCTCGCTCCGAGGGGAGTACACCCAACAGACATGCTCAGGGTCAAAGGTTAATTTCAAATCCAGAAACTGTAAGTATCTTTGATGAGGAACTTCATGCGTAAATTCCAGTCCTGACCCATTGCGGGAAAAATATCCAGAACGTGAAAAATTCCCGGCAATGGAGACCTGCCTAGTATCAAAAAATCGTCGCCAAAGCGGAAAATGCGAGTTTTACTTCCGGCCAGCTCTTCCTCAACTAATCTGTCAACCCTGCCTAGAAAAATGTTACTAAGAATGGGGGCTACTCTGGAACCTACGCAGAACCCAGATTTTTGCAAACAAACCTTACCGTCTCACTGTACATACGTGTTGTTAAGGTAAAAATTCAACAGTCCTATCAAAGATGCAGTGCTAACCTCACAACTGTTTTGAAAACCGCATTCATCATTGTCATCCTTGATGCACTCCTGAACATACTGCATAAGCTGAACATGTGGAAGCGAATAGAACAATTCAACAACATCAGTACTAAAACCCAGACACTTGGCAGGATTCTCCTTGTGAAGGAGTTTTGCAAGGGCTTCCGAGTTGGGAATAAGGAAAGGGTCATTAACCTTAAGGGCAGAAAGGTGCCTGGAAAAGAAGGTGGAAACAATTATCCGCCAAGAGTTGTGCTCAAACACGTTATTTCTGAATGGTACGTTTCGTTTATGGGTTTTGGCTGTGATGAAAATTTCTAGCACCGAAGATTCGGCCCCCTTCACCTTTCTTGCCAAACCCTCGAGACTAAAACACTGAAGTAAAGCCACTGCCTTCTGCTTGGCGCGAGAAGGATTGGCTTTAACGGCTATGAAATTCTTTCGCACCGCATCATGTGCTTTCTTACAAAACGCATTCTCAGAGACTACTACAAAAAATCCCTCTTTATCTGCTTGCATGGCGCGCAACCTATTTTCACAAAAATAGCTAACTAAGGAACGGAATGTGTGACGTTGACCATTCGTACTGCCGCTGCCAGCAACGGCATCAATGCACTCAAACACACATCTGGGTCTCTCCTCAGCGGGGGCTTTAGACGCAACGTGACGGGCGAAGGCCAATTTTTCAACAAATTTCATACCGGGTTCCAGGCAGAACTTGGGTCCTAGATGTAAAGTCCTCACATGCTCGGGAGCCAAGTCGATGTCACCGAGGACAAGAAGTCTTCCTTCCGATGGAGATCGTTTAGAAGGCTTGTGAAAAGAAGGGCTTACGGCGTTCCATAAGAAGTCGGTAAGTTGGCCAGTGGTCCTACACCATTCGCGAAAGCACCGTGCGTTCTGGTGGGGACTACGGCTGCCGCAATTCGTCCGTAGCACATCTTTAAAGAATCTGGCCCGGCGCCACCACTCGCTCTTCATAATTTTGCAGACCCTTCTTGTATGGCTCTGCGAAGGTCAAAACCAACCGCAAAGCGCCTGAAGATCCCGTGGGCAGGTTTTATTGTGGCAATGCCAAGACGCAGTGCGCGCTCTTAATATGCATACGGCTATGAGTGGTGACAGCACAGCTGTGTTTGAAAGGTCCAGGTTGCAACACACAAAAGAAGTCCAGGTACAAGAGGTGAACTGTAGAAGAACTGAGGATTGGGCGAGTTGGTTGTGATGCATTGAATTAAGAACCAGCGCTAAAAACACACACAGAGGACGAGACGAGACGAGACACACGAAGGCGCTGAACTTACAACTGAATTTTATTCGATAGTAAGAAGTCAATTTATACAGTACACACAAACATTTAGGCTTGTCCAGTCAAACACAGATGCGCTGTAATCACCCACATGCGATAAACCCCCTCCCCGCCAAAAAAAATAAAAAAACAGAAACATATTAAACAAATTTCCAAGGGACATGCGCTATCGTCAATCCCGCTACCCACAATGAAGCAAGCACATTTCTCTGCTTGACAAGCTAATCCATGTTTTGCTCACACATTCATCGCCCTTTCTGAGAATGTGGAATGCCTCACCAATCTCCATTGTGCATTCGTCATCATGTACGAACAGTACGGTTGTATCCACAAAAAACGGAGTACAATTACAAGAAATGCAGTGTTGTGATATATTTCTATTTTATTTCCTGCTGATGGAGTTGGCATGCTCTGTGAGGCGAACATTAATACACCTCCTGGTCTGGCCGATGTATATACACCCGCAGGACAAAGGAATAAGATATACCACGCCTTTCTTACAAGTAACAAACTTGTTCCCATGCTTGATATTGCAGTGTTTCCTGTTAACCTTCCCCTCACATTTTCTCTGTACTGCAGCCCCTACTTTCCCCAGTTTATTGGGAGCAGAAAAAATCATGCTTACACCATATCGGGCTCCTACTCTTTTAAGCCGTTGAGACAGGGCGTGGATGTACGGCGTAACCGCCAACTTCCCAACTTTTGGAGCAGGGCTAAGTTCTCAGGGGGGCCCGAAGTCTTCAGCGTTTTAGACACTTTTTCCGCAGAGGACACGATAAGAGCATCCGGGTAACCCGCATCCCTGCACCTGCAGTTTTTTATTTTTTTTTTCCTAGACGTAAAGTCCTAACATGATCGGAAGCCATGTCTATGTCGCCGAGGACCCAAGTTTTGCCTGGAACCTGGTACGAAGGTTGTTGAAAAATTGGCCTTCGCCCGTCACGTTGCGTCTAAAGCCCCCGTTGAGGAGCGACCCAGATGTGTGTCTGAGTGCGCTGATGTCGTTGCTGGCAGCGGCAGTACGACTGGTCAACTTAACAGATTCCGTTCTTTAGTTAACTATTTATGTGAAAATAGGTTGCGCGCCATGCAAGCAGATAAAGGGGGATTTTTTGTAGTGCTCTCTGAGAATGCGTTTTGTAAGAAAGCAAAAGATGCGGTGCTAAAGAATTTCAGACACGTTAAAGCCAATCCTTCTCGCGCGAAGCTGAAGGCAGTGGCTTTACTTCAGAGCTTTAGTCTCGAGGGTTTGGCAAGAAAGGTGAAGGGGCCGAATCTTCAGTGCTAGAAATTTTATCCACAGCTAAAACCCATAAACCAAATGTACCATACAGACCTATCGTGTCAGTGCATAACTCGTGGCAGATAATGTTTCTCACCTTCCTTTCCAAGCACATTTCGGCCCTTGAGGTTAATGACCCTTTACTTATTCCCAACTCGCAAGCCCTTGCAAACCTCCTCCAGAAGGAGAATGCTGCCACATGTCAGGGTTTTAGTATTGATGTTTTTGATTTGTTCTATTCGCTTCCACATGTTCAACTTATGCAGTATGTTCAGGAGTGCATCACGGATGACAATGATGAATGCGGTTTTCGAAACAGTTGTGGTGTTAGCGCTGCATTCTTCATGGAACTGTTGGATTTTTCCTTAACAACACGTATGTAGAGTGGGACGGTAAGATTTGTTTGCAAAAATCTGGGGTCTGCATAGGTTCCAGAGTAGCTCTCATTCTTAGTAACATTTTTCTAGACAGGGTTGACAGATTAGTTGAGGAAGAGCTGGCCGGAAGTAACACTCGCATTTTCCGCTATGCTGACAATTTTTTGATACTAGGCAGGTCTCCCTTCCCAGGTATTTCACACGTTCTGGATTTTTTCTCCCGCAATGGGTCAGGACTGGAATTTACGCATGAAGTGCCTCATCAAAGATCCTTAGAGTTTCGGGATTTGAAATTAACCTTTGACCCTGAGCATGTCTATTGGAAGCACTCCCCTTGGAGCGAGAAACCATTGCTCAACATCAGTTCTTTCCATTCCAAAAATGTGAAAACTGACATTGTTAAGAACCGCATCGGTATGGCATTGAAGAAAACTTGCCCCCATAGAATGGGATCCAGCCTCAACTCACAGGTAAGCATGTGCAGGGATGCGGGTTACCCGGATGCTCTTATCGTGTCCTGTGCGGAAAAAGTGCCTAAAACGCTGAAGACTTCCGGGCCCCCCTCAGAACATAGCACTGGTCCAAAAGTACGGAAGTTGGCGGTTATACTGTACATCCACGCCCTGTCTCACCGGCTTAAAAGAGTAGGAGCCCGATATGGTGTAAGCATGATTTTTTCTGCTCTGAATAAACTAGGGAAAGTAGGCGCTGCAGTACAGAGAAAATGAGAGGGGGAGGTTAGTAGGAAACAATGCAATATCAATTATGGGAACAAGTTTGTTACTTGTAAGAAAGGTGTGGAATATCTTATTCCTTTCTCCTGCGGGCGTACATACATCGGCCAGACCGGGCGGTGTATCAATTTTCGCCTCACAGAGCATGCCAGTTCCATCAGCAGGAAAGAAAAAAGAAATGTATCACAACACTGCATTGCTTGTAATTGTATAGCGTTTTATGTGGCTACAACCGTACTGTTCGTACATGATGACCATGCACAAGGGAGATAGCTGAGGCGTTCAACATTCTCAGAAAGGGCGATGAATGTGTGAGCAAAAGATCGATTAGCTTGTCAAGCAGAGAAATGAGCTTGCATCACTGTGGGTAGCGGTACTGACGATAGCGCACGTGACTTGGAAATTTGTGTTTTTTGTTTTGTTTTTGTTGTTTTTTTGCTGTGTGGGGTTGTTGCATGTGGGTGATTACAGCGCATCTGTGTTTGACTGGACAACCTTACACGTGTGTGTGTATTGTATAAATTAACTTCCTACTGTCGAATAAAAATCAGTTGTAAGTTCAGCGCCTTCGTGTGTCTCGTCTCGTCCTCTGTGTGTGTTTTTAGCGCTAGTTCTTAATGCAATGAATCACGACCAACTCACCCATTGCTCAGTTCTTGAACTTTCGCGCACGCGTACACACACGCACCTCTTGGAACGTGAGATTCTTGAGGAAAGGATGTACGTGTTCCAGAGCACGTGGCTCGTATGCGCCAGAATCCTTATCAAGCGAAAGCAAACTGTGCAGCAGGTACTTTGACCTTGCTGCCACGAGCAGCACTGCATTAATAATTCCCTTAATATAAGGAAACGATGTGTTAAACACAGCAATATACCGTAGGGGGCATTTGTTTGATTTTTCTGCAAGTGATATACTGGTACCGCGCAGGAGGCTTCCGCAGTACCAAAAACATCACTCGAAACTTTTAGGAAAAAATTTAAAGCCTCCGTTTCTTAGATATGATACAGTGCAGTTATTAATTCGAAATAAAGTTGTGAAAAGTTGTGACAGGAGAGCGTTGATATAGGCCTTTACAAAGATGGTTTTTGCGGACATGCTGAAGTGTCAGTCATGTCTCTGAGCTGCACGTGAAGCAGCAAAGAACACAGTGTTCCCACTATTCCAACTCAAAATAGCAAAGAAGGGTAGTGTCATCAGCAAGGAATCATTACAGTGGCTACTTCTGTGACCAGATGATGAACAGGGATGTTTCAACCAGCCAAGATAGCACTGCAATGTTCAACTAGATGGCCAAAAACAGAAGAGGGAAGAAACTTTTGTGGCCTGATTGTGATTGCTGGTATGCCGATAAGAGTACTATTCTGGAATGTCATGGGAACTGGGAAGCTTGGAACTGTTTTTCGTTGTAAAGTGGCGATAGGTGGCATGAGGTTTAGTCCTTTAAAATTCAGCAAAAGAGCGTTGAAAGTTCCTGAATAGAAGTGTAAAACCTTCACAAACTCTGCTAAAGTTGTATCGTGAGGTCTCTTAATTGTTTTGCCTTTTCAGCAATGGCCATCAAAAGTCACTCACCCAGTCACTTGTTACAGGGTACACTGAATGCAGTCTGCCTTTTTTGGCTTGTGTTCTCTGAATAAACGCTTCATGGTTTAAAATAGTAGTTTAGAAGGTATAGGCTTACCTGGAAGGAAACTATTCCTAGCAAGAATTACTGTTAAATGTGACATGACGTAACTAATTTGTTGAGCCTGGTATTTGTCTGCTATGGTACACGATGTAACATGGTTATAGAATTTAAGGTAGTGACCGAGATACTCATTTGAGCTCTTCGTCTCTGATAGCCTGAGTCGCTTTGGGACGTTAAACCCCAATAAACAAACATTTGAGCTCTGTTGTTTTCTGAGTGCCACAAGATATATAGCACTTGACTTTTAATTTTTCCTCATTTACATTAAAGTATTATAGGCACCTAATTTGGTGGCATGTTTTCTTCTCTACAATGGTGCTGAAGACACTACTACACTTGAATTGCCATGTGATATTCGCCTACGACCGCTAAATAATTTAGTCTAATCTTTCCTGTCGTGCTGTTTCGGTTTCGGTTTCAACAGCCGAAGATTGGCTGTGACGTCATAGCGCGCTTTTGTGTCACGTGAAACATTAAATAAATATCTATATAATCGCTGCTTCATAGTTTTAATTTACTGCAGTGCTGAAGCCAGCCTTCCTTAAGGACCGGAATGACAACGAATGTGGAAGCAGCAATTATATTGCAGTTTTTTATGTCTCACGTGACCTGTAAGCGCGCGTTTACGTCACAATCGTCGTTTGGCGGTTGAAACCGAGCCCTCCACTACGGCACCTCCTTCTTCCTTTCTTCTTTCACTCCCTCCCTTATCCCTTCCCTTACGGCGCGGTTCAGGTGTCCAACTATATATGAGACAGATACTGCGCCATTTCATTTCCCCCAAAACCAATTATTAATCAATATTTGAAACCGAAACCGAAACAGCACGAGGAAGAAATTTGATTTTATATTATTCAGCGGTCGTATGAGAATACCACGCATTAATCCATGTATAACAATGCCTAACGCATCGTTACAACGAAGAAACCAGGCACCCAAAAATTAGGTGTCTATACTCCTTTAAATAGAAGCCATCTCAGATCACTTCTATAATGTGGTTATTATTTTCTTGCCCCTTACGAATAGTTTACATCATAGCCTGAATTCTACTTTTGAAACTGAAAGTGAAACAGGTGCAAGAACAAATCAAATTGTAAATTATTCAACAGTCATAGGTAAATGCCAAATGGCATTTATGATTCATTATAGTAATGTGTTATGCTCTTTTACAAAGAAGCAAATAAGTGACCGAAATTTGATGTCTACACACCTTTAAAAACATCTATCAATCTATTTCAGAACAATCTTATGCGGCCTTAATACTGCACCTGTAACTCTGAAATTTCTGCAGCTAACTGCTACAATTTCTGATTTCCTCAACTGATATATCATTCTGCATTTCCAATATTACTAAGAATGCCAAAAACATGCTTGGTTTTTGCGACATAACATGCACCTAGTACTGCTCTCTGCAAATCTAATGACCTACTTTACACTCGTTTTCCCGCACGGGAATATAAATGTGCAGTTTGGGACCTTCAAGCGTTAAGTTACAGTGTCACGCTTCAGTTCATCCAAAATGACAGAGCAATATTAAACATTCTGATTACTCCTTGCACTCTGATGTCCGTAACTCCAGGTCAGAATTAATTTGATCTTATCTCCTAATTCACACTGTCAGAAAACCAAGATTATATCTTTTCCACAAATGTTGCTGGTGCACTAAGCAACCTTGTCACATGCTATATGCTCACAGTGACAGTGCTTTAATCCTCATAAACCAACTTATGGTCACTTGCACACATACCACTGCACATCTTAATGATTTCTTTGTCAAGAAAGACATATCGACTGGAATTTCACATTTTCAACATTCTTATTCAGTGCACTTGAAGGCATTCATAAAAAGTAATTGATGTGCTGTAACAATCCACCGCTCATGTAATAACTACATGGGGACTTTAAGCATAAATAAATAAATCAGTATATACCCGTGGGTGCCTTTCGGGTTGTCTGTCAGACACGACTGTTATTAATAAAGGGCAGAATGTGGCTGAAATTTTTCAGGCAGTTAAAGTTCTCTTGCAATTGTTTGGCAAAACTGTGCACGAAGTACAAACTTTCAGAAAGCGACATCCCAATCGAGAGTTTCGCAAGTAGCATTATTATTTGTCTAATCTAAATATTTGTGTGTAAATTTTGGTGCCTTTCAGTATTGCTGCTTTACACCTAGAATGCTGGCTGCACATATTGTGGCTTCATTTGTGCCACGAATCTGAAAGTAGACCAAGACTTCATAATATGCAACAAGGCCACTATTACATTCATATCCTATTGAATCAGTATGTGTACTGTGAAAATATGGCAAAAAAACTGTTCGCGGAACTAAAGCACTTTTTGACACACGCCACAGTTTCAATGACTACATATACATACACTAACCCTTGAAGGCTATTAAGGCACCCTTTAAATAACTGAGTACCGACATCATATATAATGTCACCGATAAACGGTTAAAGCACTCAAAGCCTGGTTTAATTAGACGTGCTACGCGTCCAGGACAGCAGGGAGCTCGTGCGAGGAAGACGAAAACCTCTAGCCCCTCGAGAGCGAAAGGCATGCAAGTCCCATCTAAAACAGTTTGGCCGCGGCATGGCACCACTGGATTGATTGGGACTGTGGCATTACTCCCCCTCTCTGAAGGGCAACGACTCGGTGCCGCAACAATGAGGAGCGCGAAGAAAAGGGACGGCGCGTGTCTCCGGCGGCTGGTGTGGACCGGCCTGAAGTGCTAGCGGGCGTGGTGCGGCTTCATCCGTGCGACATGGACGACTTCGGGGGTCGGCCGTCGAGAGGAGCGAACTGTACCCTGGGGAAGAACTTCATAGTTCACCTCACTGACTTGGCGGAGTACCTCGTAGGGGCCAAAATATCGGCGTAGAAGCTTTTCGGAGCGCCCACGCATGCGTATTGGGCTCCAAACACAGACTTGTTCGCCGGGCTGGTAACTAACAGCTCGGTGGCGGAGGTTATAGCGGCGAGCGTCGAGGGCTTGCTGGTTCCGGATGCGCTGTCGGGCGAGTTGGCGGGCGGCCTCGGCGTGACGAACGAATTGGGCAACACCCATAACAGATGAGGTACTACTGGTCGGGAGCAACATGACGTCCAGCATGGTTGTGGCTTGGCGACCATGCACCAAACGAAATGGAGTGAAGCGTGTCGTTTATTGCAGAGCAGTGTTATAGGAAAATGTGACGTAAGGGAGTATGGCGTCCCAGTTGCGGTGGTCTGCGTCAACATACATGGAAATCATGTCGGCGATCGTCTTGTTGAGCCGTTCGGTGAGGCCGTTCGTTTGAGGGTGGTAAGCGGTTGTCTTGCGGTGACTGGTGCCGCTCAGGTGCATAACCTCCTGCATAAGGGCCGAGGTGAAGGCCAGTCCTCTGTCAGTTAAAACGATGGCGGGTGCACCGTGACGAAGCACAATATTTTGAACGAAAAAGTTCGCAATTTCGTCAGCGGTACTACGAGGTAGAGCTTTAGTTTCACAGTACCGGCTCAGGTAGTCGGTGGCGACCACCATGTAGCGGTTACCTAGCGAGGACTCCGGAAATGGGCCCAGTAAGTCCATGCCGACTTGGTTGAAGGGGACTTGTGGTGGATTAATAGGCTGCAGTAGTCCGGCTGGCTTAGTCGGCGGCGTCTTGCGACGTTGGCACTCACGGCAAGTTCTGACGTAACGCTGGACAATTGAAGCAACCCTGGGCCAGTAGTACTTTTCGCGTATCCGCGCCAAAGTGCGAGAAAAACCCATGTGACCAGAATATGGGTCATCATGGCACGCCTGAAGAAATTCGTCGCGCAAGGCCGCAGGTACGACGAGCACATAGGCAGCTTCCTTCGGGCTGTAGTTTTTCTTATACAGAACGCCATCGCGCAAACAGAATGACGACAGTCCACGTGAGGAGATTCGCGGGGGTGACGCAGCGTTTCCTTCAAGATACTCAATGAGAGGCCGCAGTTCACTGTCGTCTCTTTGGTGTTCAGTGAGAACGGACGTGGAGACGGCGCCGAGAAATATAGAATCGTCGTCGGGATCAGCTCGGTTGTCCTCGATAGGAGCACGAGACAGACAGTCGGCATCACTGTGCTTTCTACCGGACTTATAAACGATGGTGACATCGAACTCTTGAAGGCGAAGGCTCCAGCGTGCAAACCGTACCAAGGGATCTTTGAGGTTCGCCAGCCAACACAGTGAGTGGTGGTCACTGACGACCCTGAAAGGACGGCCATATAAGTACGGGCGAAATTTGGTCACCGCCCACACAACGGCCAGGCATTCTTTTTTGGTGGTGGAATAGTTTGCCTCAGATCGTGACAAGGTGCGGCTCGCGTATGCGATTACGCGTTCGAGACCATCCTGCCACTGCACAAGGACCGCACCGAGGCCGATGTTGCTGGCGTCTGTGTGCAGTTCAGTGGCGGCTGACTTGTCGAAGTGTCCAAGGATGGGCGTACTTTGAAGACGAGTTCGGAGGTCTTCAAAAGCCTTCTGTTGTTTCAGGCCCCAGAAGAACGGTTCGGAATCTTTCGTGAGGCGGGTGAGGGCTTCAGCGATCTGGGAGAAGTTCTGCACAAAACGCCGATAATAGGCGCAGAGACCCAGAAAGCGGCGCACGCTTCGCTTATCGGTGGGCACAGGAAAAGCAGCCACGGCGGCTGTCTTATCGGGGTCAGGGCTAACCCCTTTAGCACTCACGATGTGGCCCAAAAACTTCAACTCTTCGAAAGCGAAGTGGCACTTTTCGGGCTTCAGGGAAAGACCGGCCGACCGAATTGCTTCGAACACAGCGCGCAGACGTCTCAGGTGCTCTTCAAACGTATCAGAGAAGATGACAACGTCATCCAAGTACACGAAACAGGACTGCCATTTCAGATCGGCAAGAACGGTATCCATCATCCGCTGGAAGGTTGCAGGAGCTGAGCACAGGCCGAAAGGGAGCACCCGGAATTCGTACAGACCGTCCGGTGTAATAAAGGCGGCCTTCTCCCGGTCGCGTTCGTCCACCTCGATTTGCCAATAGCCGCTGCGTAAACTAGCGATGAGAAGTACTTGGCGTGGCGCAGCCGATCCAGGGAGTCATCAATGCGCGGCAGAGGATAAACATCTTTTTTTGTGACTTTGTTTAAACGTCGGTAATCAACGCAGAACCGTAGGGTTCCATCTTTCTTTGCCACTAGAACAACAGGCGACGCCCACGGGCTCGTCGACGGCTGTATCACGTCGTCCTGGAGCATTTCTTGAACTTGACGGCGAATGGCATCACGCTCCTTTGAAGAGATCCGGTAAGGCGGCTGACATAACGGCCGCTGGTTGGCGTCGACTATAATTCGGTGCTTAGTGAGCGGCGTCTGCCTAACCTTAGAGGTCGAGGCGAAGCAGTCACAGAAAGACTGGATAACGCTTTCGAGGCAGCGTTTATGATTAGACGGGAGGTTCGGGTTCACGTCAGTTTTATGGGAGTGGTCGGTGCCTCCAATGATGCCGAGGCTTCGGACAAAGCGTGCTGTCCCGCGAATTCGCCATGTTCTTCGAAATGTGCAATAACTGTTCTGCCAGGCAAACACTGAAGTTCACAGCCAAAATTGGTTACCAAGAGCTCAGTTCGGCCATTGTTCAGCTCGACAATTCCGCGAGCAACACAGACTTGCCGACTCAGGAGCAGCGACATGTTGGTTTCAGCGATGCCAGGAGTACCAGTGATGTCGCAATCTACGGTAACAAACATGCTAGCTCTTGACGGGATTAATACGTGGTCGTCAAAGACGCGTAACTTAGTCCCGCGTGGCCCAGGATCGCCGTCAACAGGGGGTTGAGTGAAAACCGACACGACCAGCTCCTGAAGGTTGATGACAGCACCGTACTCCCGAAGGAAATCTAAACCAAGTATAAGGTCTTTGGAGCACTGCGGTAGCACGGAAAAGCAACAAGGGAACGTAGCACCGCGGATCTGGATTCGTGACGTGCAGACGCCAATTGGCGTAACCACATGACCGCCGGCGGTGCGGATCTGGGGTCCAGACCAAGGGGTCAGCACCTTTCTGAGGGCCGTAGCTAGCCGGCTGCTCATTACAGAAAAGTCAGCGCCGGTGCCCACAAGTGCGGTCACATCACGATTATCAGCGATTACTGGGATTTCGGCAGACACCAGTCGGTCGCAGCACGTCGTTTTCGTTGAGGTCGTCGGGTCAGGTCGTCGTCGGTTGGATCGTAGCCGCGAATCGTCGGGTGGAGGCTCTTGACTTGACCAAATAGCGGCGGCCTTACCCCCGGGGGACGCCGTCTTCAGTTTTCCCGATGTGGGGACGCGCCTCTGAACTGGCTAGAAAAAGACGGGAGGCTTGGCGAAGAAAACCGCCTTGGAGATGGCGAACGGGACTGGCGTCACCGCGAGGTCGTTGGACGTGGGCGTGCAGTGGTGAGCGGCTGCTACACTAGCCTGACGGACGTAGTGCGCGCCCCGTTCATGCAGAGAACGCTCCATGCTTGTTGCCTCCTTGGCAAAGTCGGCCACCGTTCTTGGCGGGTCATATACCAGTCCGGCAAACAATTGCTTTTTGACGCCACGCATTAGGTGGCGTACCTTCTTGTCCTCGGGCATAGCAGAGTCGGCGCGATTGAAGAGTCGCGTCATGTCCTCGATGAACATGGTGACGCTCTCGTTCGGCTGCTGCGACCTCGATTGCAAGGCGATTTCAGCCTTCTCCTTTCGTTCGCTGGTGTTGAACGTGGCTAAGAGCTCTCGGCGAAAGATCTCCCAGTTAGTGAAGGAAGCTTCGTGGTTCTCATACCACGTCTTGGCCGAGTCCTGTAGTGCGAAGTACACGTTCCGCAATTTGCGCTCGCCGTCCCACTCGTTGAAGCCCGCCACACGGTCAAAGCTGGCTAACCAGCCTTCGACGTCCTTAAACCGCTAACCTTGGAATGATGGGTGTGTGAAGGACAAACGGCGGGGCATTCCCGGAATGCTGACTTGTCTGGCTAGCCGTAGCGGACGACATGGCCCTTGCTGGTCTTGCGAGGTGGCCGAACTCTGGTTGTAGGCCTCGCAGGCGGCGGCTCGCCTTGTGGACTGGTGTTGTAGCCACGCGTTGAGAACTGACGTCAGGAGTGTCCTCGAGGTCAGCGTACATGAATCGTACCCGGCTCCTCCACCAAATGTCACCGATAAACGGTTAAAGCACTCAAAGGCAGGTTTAATTAGACATGCTACGCGTCCAAGACAGCAGGGAGCTCGTGCGAGAAAGACGAAAACCTCTAGCCCCTCGAGAGCGCAAGGCATGGCAAGTCCCATCTAAAACAGTTCGGCCGCGGCATGGCGCCACTGGATTGATTGGGACTGTGGCAATATGTTTCTTATAGCATCTGACGTAACCTAGCTATGTGGCTATGGCTACTGCAGTGCAGAAATATGCTATCAACATAATCATTTTGTAAATGCTATAAGAGCTTCGTGTTGTACAGCACTATTATAACGTGGCCTAAAGATTTTTCTCAGCCAGGATATTACATCTCATGAGCCAGAAGTCACTGTAAACAAATGTGGCCTCATTAAAAGTAATGTGGTTAGCATTGAGTTAATAGTTTAGAGGCACATTCTCCAAGTAAATATGCTTATGCATCATTCAGCGAACCAAACCTGTGTAATGATGTGCACATATTGGAAGAGCACCGCACTAAAAGTGGCACAAATGCTTTTACATAATTTAAAAAGGGAAGCATGCACAGAGTGAAAGCATTTTCTGAACGGGAGAAGTGAATGTTTGAGTCAATTATGTCTGGCCTTGCACAGCATAGGGCGTGCGGTCTTGCTCTGAAACATATTTCTTCACCTGATTCATATCTGGACTTGCCTTTGTTATTTCTCAAATTTCAATTGCTTTAATTTGACTTTCATTTATTTTAACAGCTGCAAGACAGACGTTGGTGATATCTCAAACTGCTGATGATGAAGACAGCACTATATGCAGCCAGTTCGATACCTAAACTATCAGGGTCTAGCGTCTGAGCAGAGTCAATGGGCAAATCATGTTCATTAGCATCTCAGTGCATGGTTTTCATTGTTGTAGTGTACCAGCAGCAGAGAGAAAGCTTTGGAGGTGTTGAGGGCCAGGTTTCGACTGTTGGTAATTGCACTTTTGCAGACAGTGTTTGGATGATGCTTGAATGAATCCACTGAATACGGTTGAATTGTTCAGATTTCGCAACAAATGTGGCAATTCTCGCACCATGGCCATGAGAATTGCATTTTTAAATTGAAGAAGAAACCAAAGAACTTTTAATTCTGGGTGTAAATTTTCATTCTTTAAACTTAATCTTATGACTCTGAAGACCTGTAACAACCAAACTAATAGGTGCTCGTACAGCGACTTCATTCATATGTGGCAGATAAGCCTGGATACATTTTTTAATGCCATGAGCATCACATCAGTTCGATGGCAGTAAACTGTACACATGGCTAGAGCTAAAGCGCTTTCTTCTGCTTCTGCAGGACTCACCTGTCGGCTAAACCACGGCGCGACGAACGGAAGAGATACCAGTAAATAAAGCCGGTCAGCAATGACAACGTCAGGAAACCAAGAGGGCGCTGGCGGAAAGCACCGGATGATTTAAAAAAAGACCGGGCGAAGGGCTGGCTTATCAGTTCAGTAGCAGTGCACTGTACGCACGGCTCGAACTAAAGCGCTTTCCTCTGCTTCTGTAGGTGAGCGATTTCAGCAATTCTTTTTAGAGTTGTTCTTTCCCTGCAATGCTACCGAACCGCTTGTTTTTTTTATGCTTGGATTGCTGTGGTTGGACTGTGTCGAGAATGGGCAGGAAAGATGATGCCAGGGAGATAGAGAAACTGTCTAAACAGCTCGAAGCCTTCAAACAGGACATGCGCACAGAGTTGAGAGAACTAAAAGACAGTGTAAAATATGATACTTGTGATGATGTGAGCGAATTCAGAAAATATTTTCAATCCTTGAGGGATGATAATAAAACAGCTACTAAAAGAGAATGGCACCCTGAAAGGTGAAAATAAAAAGCTTTCACAGAAGCTCGAAGAACTTGAGCAGTACCAAAGGATGAACAACCTTGAAATCAAGGAGCTTCCAAAAACACGTGAACCCGATGATGCCTTGAACATAGATGAAAAAGTAGGTGAAGCCCTTGATGAAATTATATTCACGAAAGTGATATTGATACCTGTCGCTGGGTCCCGACACAGAAAGCCGATGTCGACGAAATTGTGGTTCGCTTCGTTTGACGAACGAAGCACGATGAAGTCCTCGCCAAGGCCAGAAAAAAATGCCTAGCATGTAAAGAGGTCAGTGTAGATTAGAAGAACTGTGTGTGTGTAAATGAACACTTGACACAAAAAACAAGAAACTGCTCGCGGCTGCGCGCAAGAAAAAATACGAGGTAAACTGGCAGTTCGCCTGGGCTTCCAAAGGGCGGGTGTTGACACAGCAAAACGACACATTCACGATCATACGGATAGCTTTCCAAAATGACTTGGCAAATATGACATCCGAGCGTGAACAGGCACTTAGGCACTTTTTCACTGCCTTGAAAATTATTCGTTATGACAGTACCATTGATCAGCGACTCTTATTACGACATATCTCGCCTCAATGAAGTAACTACTGGTTTCAAAAGTTTATCGACCATGCATATTAACGCCAGGAGTATAAAAAACAAAGTTAATGTGGTAGAAAACATGATGGCATCAATAAAAATAAATTTGACATTGTATGTTTCACAGAAATGTGGTTATCTGTACATGATTCCATGCCTTTTTTAATGGCTATCGCTAGCAGCACTTAACTAGGACCAACCAAAGGGGAGGAGCTGTGACTATGTACATAAAAGAAGGAATACGTTTTACCGTAGTGGACAAATTCTCCGTAGTTACAGACTGCGTGGAATGCTTTACAGTACATTTAGAGAAGGCCACGGCATCGGTCGTCTATAGACCTCCTACTGGCGACAAAAAAAAAATTTGCAGTTTTCTAGATGCAGTGTTTGGCATGCCTGGTCTAGTAATGAACCTGTGATAATCATGGGACATGTAAACATAGACATGAGCTCACCAGATACATGGGCGTGGGAACTGAAATCACTTCTAGCTTGTCACGCCTGCACAAATCATGTTACATTACCAACCCGAGTCACAGAGAACAGTGCCACTTCAATTGACATCTGCGTTACAAACATAAATGGTGAGAATATAATTACAGGTGTGCTTTCAACTGACATAAGCGACCATTTACAGCATTTTCTATTATGAATGTAACATCATACAACCGCGCTTCCCGTGCCCTTTTTTACGGCCGAATGATAAACGAATGTTCGCTAGAACACATTCGGGAATTAATGGCAGCAATAGACTGGCAGGCAGACTACAACGAACGCGATGTTAAGACAGCTTTTGACCCATTTCTTGCAAACATAAAAAGCTCCTACGACGGCGATTTCCGGTTAAGGAGCGAACGAAGCAGGAAGAAGGTGCGAAAACCTTGGATAAACTGTCATCTATATAATGACATAAAAAGAAAAATGCGATGTATCACTCCTTTGTTCATTCGAGGGATCAAGAACATTTTTCAGATTTTAAAAACTTCGAAGACCAACCTCAGAACAAACTGAAAAATGCTAAAAAAGAGTACTACGAACACCTGTTCTCAAATATAAGCAATGAACCGAAAGTGATATGGGATGCTGTGAATAAAATAAAGAGTAGAAATCAAGTATCAGGTCAAAAACACCGTATGTGAACAAAAGCCAAGTAACAAGCATGAACGAAAGTTTCGTGCAAGCGGGATCATGTGCTCCAAGAGCAGGTAATGAAAGTTTGGCTCATGAAACCGATATCACACCAGTGAGTAGCAATATCTTCATGCAGCCCACAGATAATTACAAAATTTAATAGACAAATTGAAAAGTACTGCCTCGCTCGGACCCGGCGGAATTCGGGCGGAGCCGATTAAGTGCGTCTTAGAGGAAATAAGTGAAGTTCTAGCTTACATTGTTAACATGTCAATATCTTCAGGACTTTTTCCGGGTTCCTTAAAAACTGCTCAAGTGACACCAGTCTATAAAGGCGACGCGAAAGATCTAGTCTCAAATTACCGACCAATATCGGTCTTAAATATATTCTCAAAGCATTTTCAAAGTGTGATATTTGACAGGCTGTGGTCATTTTTCGCTAAACAAGATTTGATCTCGAGCTGCCGATAAGGCTTTCAAAAAAGGAAGTCGGCCGAACAAGCGCTTCTTAGTATTATAGACAAAATAACTGAAAACATTGAAAAACAACATGTTACACTCGGACTTTTTTAGTCCTAAGAAATGCTTTCGACACAATTGATCATAAAATGCTACTACAAAAATAAGAAATCTATGGAATACGTGGCGTTGCTGGTGATTTAACCAGAAGTTATTTAACGAATCGAAGCCAATTTGTTCAGGTAAACTGTATTTCTTCTGTCATTTTGCTATTAACCAAAGGCTTACCTCAGGGCTGAAAACTGGGCCCACTATTGTTCCTTATATACATAAATGACATTGTAAAAATACCTGACTCACCAGACTTGGGAATGTGTGCCGATGATACCAATGCATTTGTTACATCCAATGACATTTCCGAACTTGCTTTCAGAGCAAATACTTATCTAAATCGTCTGTCAGAATGGCTGATCCAAAACAGCCTATGACTCAGTACAGCAAAAACAACATACATTTTATTCAGGCATCGTATAAAAACATGCATGGTGATATTAACTTATATTTTAATGACGCGGAAATTACCAGCTACTAGGAACAAAAATTCTTAGGTGTATGGCTTGATGAACATTTATCGTGAAGTTCACGTATAAACAGAATATGCAATGGTCTTTCTAAATCCGTGGGTATTAAAAGCATTGCCCACCCGATTCCTCTTTGGCTCAAACCACAGTTATACAATGCCCTTTTTTATTGAAAGCCATGCCATGGAGTTTTGGTATAGGGAACAACTACAGCAACGAACTACAACAAGCTAATTGTTTTAGAAAAACGCAATCTTTTTGTATAACGCAATTACCATAGCCATTACGCAAATCTTGCAACAGCTGAATTATTACAGCGTTATTTACTTCTTCGCGCAGATAAAATATTTTATAAGAAGCTTCTGCACACAGTACACGAACAGAATTTATTTTCTAAAACATCCAATCCAGATACATCTCGGCACCTTCTACGGCGAAACATCAGACTCAAGCCGAAAACAAGAACAAATTATTATAAGCAGACATTTTTATATTAGTCAACTGCAATGTTAAACGAGGTTGAGGAGCTGTTAGATTTTAGCGCTTCATTCGGTGCTTTGAAAAAAAACGTTAACCGCATTGCTACTAGCCGGTGCTGTTTCCTTTTCTTGATCACTTTAATTCTGTTCCCTTTCTGTGTTTGTATGTACGTCTATCCGTTCACAAAATGAATATATAGAGTGCAGTTGTGCTAAGTTTGCATTGTGGCTGTGTAATGTGTATTACAAGTGTAATATCTTTCTACATATGTAAATTCTGTACATTTGCCTTTTATATGCAATTCCTTCTCTTATCACTGCTTTGGAAACTGTTTACTGTATAGGGCTGGGACCTTTAGTCGGGTCATTGGTACATTTAGTTCCAGTCTGCAGTAGCAATGACGAGAAATAACTTTCATTCATTCATTCATTGATATTTGAGTACTTCACACAACAAATCAAAAACAATTTCATTAATGTTAATGCTTGTTTTTATTAGTGACCAGTGTTGCAGACTATTTCTGCTGTCACCATCTTGCAGTGTAAATGTTAATCAATGTATTTCTAACAGACTCACTGATGGATAACAGGTTGTCACATCCGTTAACTTTCCTATTAATGTATCAGTTATTAAGGCCGAACCTGAGATTGTCGGTGGTATAATTGGTGATGTCTCGATTAAAAATCAAGAACAGTAACAGAGAGAGAAACACCAACTGTGAGAACATCCTTCATTTTCTTGTTCTCTGTAACTTTTCAAGTCGTATAGAATTCTGTGAATATGAAAAATGAACCTCAACGTCAGTATGAGTCCTTAGGGTGCTACACAGAAAAAAAATATAAATGATTATTTTTGTTTCGAAGCTTACTTGCTATGTACAGTAATTATTATTACCATAAATAACATTTATATAGACACTAGTCTCTCGTTTTTAAGCGTCTGCCTAAAAATATGATACCATCTAAGCAAAGGCTAAGGTAAGGAGGAGGCAAGACTAAAAGATAGTACGACATCCTGACTCAGGTCTCAACATTATTCGCATGTACTAGGAGAGCAACACTACAAGAGACATGAAACAATAGTGCTAACAAAGAAGCGTACAACTTTCTCAGCGAGTAAAGTTAGATGAACTTCAGTGCTTGTCCTGTGTCTTTATTTCATTGCGGTCATCTTTGTCGGTGCTTTTCTTTCCTGTCTCAAGTAGTATGCACCATCTAGCCCAAACTGAAGTTCTTCCAACACTACAGGAGTACACACAAAAGATATGTCCAAACATAAAGTCACATTTGCATTGAAGTTACGACACGAAAGCTGGCGAAATGTAGCTAATGCAGGAAGTAAGCCAAACATATGTCCTTCAAAGAATGCACAGCATTGAGAAAATGCACAGGAGGAAAAGAACATGCAGCCCAAGTGCAACATTCAGGTCATTATCAAAGGCTTTACTTTTTTGTTTACATCTACCACCTCCTGAAAGTATTATAGCTACATACAGGGCTCAGACGCATTATCAAAATTGCCTGTCTCACTTCTTTACTAAAACCCTTAGAATATTAAGAAGTTGATTCATAAATACACCACGATTTTAGAGGTGTTCTTTGACAGTATTATCATGGTGCACTAACAATTTTCAGTGAGATCACAGCATGTAAGGATATTATATGAATGCTGAAAAAAACACGATTTAAAACTTTTTTTGGCAGGATTAAGTAAACGCTTTCTTAATTGCTCTGCTTAGTTCCCAGGTAATTGAATGCAGAACTCTTACATTTGCTTTGCGGCAAGCTGTTCCAAAATGAGATTTGGTACTAACGTACTGTGAAGCATGAGCCTCAAATTATTTTTGATGCGCTTGTGCCAATTACGTACACTTACTGTAAAGTTTGCACAAAAGTAGTGTATTTTTGTATTCTAGTTATTAGACATCCCAAGAAATGTCTCTTGGTCATCTTTACAGATTTAGAGGTTTTATCTTTTGGTTACATTAGAAACGAGGGGCTGGTATAGAAGTGATTTGCTTGGAGAATGCAATGAAATATTAACTTGCAATGCATTTTTCTCAATTTAACTTGTGCCTGGTGCTTAGGATATATAAGAACAAGCTTTGTGCTTTGTTGTATACCTATTTCTGAAGCACTTGTGAGAATTCTTTCACCAGCATATGACACATCGTGAGCATTATTATTGGTGTGTAACATTTCATGTCTTATGAAAACTAATGGGCAAATCAGTTTTCTTGGTGTGCTATGACTGATGTCCTTATCTGAACAGATTGCTAGATTTATATCTGCATTCTGAGTTCTGGGTGCATTGGGTGGATTGGGTGCATCTCAGAAGCTGTATAATCAAAGTTCATAACCTTTCCACTTCTAGTCAGACGGGTACAATGGAAACATATAAGGTGCGTATTATTGACTTGTTAACAAGAAAAACACAATTAACAATTCTTGCTCCGTTGATTAAAAAGGTAGAACAGTTTTATTTAGACTAAACAAAGATAACTGTTAAATTTTTTGCAAATAATTAGAAATTAATAGCACCTGCATCTATGTTTTTGAACTTGTGGCTGTGTTTTTGCACTGGGTACACAGAGCTCTGAGCAGTTATATGACTCTGCTTGCCAGAATTACACTGATGAAAAAGAGCAGTGACACATACAGCAGTTAAAATGACAGCTGTATTCTTAATAACAGGAGCTGACGTCAGGCTAGTTGGTGTTGGATCATAATTTCAGTAGAGCGAGCACATACAAGGAAGGAAGAAAGAGGAATATGAAAAAGCGCTTAACTAAATCTTTATTTGCGAAGACTGCGGCCATTACATATATAGCCTTAAAGCAATCCCCAGCAAGGGTGAAAAACAGTACACGTGTGGGCACAAACTCACGAAGAAATCAAACTTAGGATAAAGCTAGGCCAGATCATGCCTTTTTCAGACAACCAGCAGTGAAAGAACTAAAAACGAAACAACCTACGGTAGATGAAGCAAGGGAAACGCGCAACTATATAACTCATGCGGAACGCCACCAGAGAAAATAGAAAAGCAAACAATCACAGAAAAACACAAAAATAAAAGCAAAAGGGAAAAAACACAGCTGAAGGCAAGGTTTAGAAACAAAAGCGGAGTGGACAATCGGATGGGTGAGTGCCAGCGATTTACAGGGCTTAAAAATAAAAAGAATAAAAGCATGTCAAGTGGCCTGTAACACAATGATGAAGGCGTAGTTTAAAAAAACATGAAAGCTTGAGTAAAACAACGTGATGTGCTAGCGCCGGCAATAAACTCAGCTAAAAGATAAGATTAAAAGCACGTTACCAAAACGAAATACTTTTTCAATCTAGTAATTAATATGAAAAATAGTGAACTCTCTCTGCAATCAGTCAACCGCCTTAATAAAGTTTACCATGTTAATTTTTAGCACTTGTTAATGGACTTATTTTGTACTCTCAGAGTTCCTGAAAAATGCAATAATTGTAAGACAAGACATGGGATTTAGACTCTTCAGAGGCTGGCGCTCAACGAAGAAGACGACGAGAAGCGCCGAACACTGCGAAGTTCGAGCGCCGAACGCTTGGTGCTACATTTTTGTCATCATCTTCCATGGAAACTTCTTTGTTTATTCAACTACACTTTGGCCAATCCCCCCGCGTGGGTATGTGCCATATACTTGAGGTGAAGAAGAAGAAGAAGAGAACGCTTGGTCGCTCGTGCGTGCTCTGGACTGAACGCGGTCTCTGTTCTGTGCCTGGACGGTTCCGCTGGTTGTTCGTGACGCTGTACTTATTACTGTGCTGTGCTGTGGTGTGTTGTGTGTGCAGTATTAGTAGTGTGCTGTGTTCCTATTACAAGTGGTGGAGGTTTCAACGATCCCTCGCCCTGGAGCTTCGCACCCGCGCATTGACTACCACCTCTGCAATGCCTGAGACCGTCACCCAAACCGCTTCACCGCTTCCGTCGGCTGTCTTCTGTTGCGGCGCCGCGCGGCAGCGTGACCTGACCATCTTCAGCGGCACAGATGACACGGATGTGGAGGATTGTTTGGCCTCCTATGAACGCGTAAGCGCATAAAACAAGTGGTACGATAGCGTCAAGCTCACCAACGTTACCTTTTATCTGAGCGACGTAGCCAATCTCTGGTTTCGAAACCACGAGGCTGACATCTCAAGCTGGGCAGCTCTAAATACCGGTCTGACAGAAGTCTTTGGCCGTCCCGCAGTGCGAAAGCTTCGCGCTGAGCAACGCTTGCGAAGTCGGGCCCCGCAAACCGCTTAAAATTCACCAGTTATATAGAAGATGTCGTCGACCTCTGCAAGCGTGTAAACTCTTCTATGAGCGAGACCGACAAGATCAGACACATTATGGAAGGCATTGAGGATGATGCCTTCTAGATGCTCGTCGCCAAAGATCCCCAGACTGTCTCCGGTGTCATCGGCTACTGCCAAAGCTTCGATGAGCTGCGCAAACAGCGCCTTTCTACCCGGCGTGCAGGCTTTCAGGAGGCCGCACTTTGCAGCTTGGTTCTGCCAGGGGACGGTGCTCTGGACCAACAGTCGCTCCTCTAGAGCATCCAGCAGTTTGTACGTGAGGAAGTCGCACGCCAGCTATCTTTGTCTGCCTGCCCACCTGCGCCTGCGCGTCGCTCACTCCCAACCTACAGCGTGTTATCGAGGAGCAGGTCGCTGAAGTCCTGCCACCTCCTCAGCCACCCCTGATCGCGGCTCCTCTGACGCATGCCGATGCCGTGGTGCGGTCGCGGCCCTCACCTGCTGCCCCTGTCTACAGGCCACCTACCCGGCCATTAGAACCCCTGCGACCTGCAACCCCACTTTACCGTCCGGTTGCCCGCCCCCGATCACAGCCGCAGCCACTCAACCCCTGGCGCACACAAGACAACCGCCCTATTTGCCGCGCCTGTGGCGTCGCTGTTCACGTGGCTCGTTTGTGTCGCAGTAGTGACCACCGTCTCTACGATTATAGGCGTACGCCGACGTACGAACTAACGCCGTCGTCCTCGCCTGCGTCACACTTGCCGCCTCCGGATTCTTCTGCTAGTTACCATCCCCGCTCCCACCACTCGCCGTCTCCTGGCCGTCCTTCCCATTCTCCAATGCTCCGTCGCCAACCCGCCGTCCACGCGGAAAACTAACCATCGCAGTCACGGAGGCAAGAACTGCGCCACCAGCGGGACACTCAAGACCTGTTTCTGCGCCTGCCAATATTATTACCGTTTTCGTTGAAGGAGTCGCCGTCGAAGCACTTGTTGACACTGGCGCAGCCGTTTCGGTTCTCAGTCACACCTTCTGTCGCAGACTCAAAGAAGTGATGCGCCCCTTCCTCCCGTTTCTCTCCGGACGGCCAGCGCTCAGGACATTCGACCGTTAGCCGCCTGCACTGCCCGCCTGCTCATCGAAAACGTTCCCTCACAAACGAGTTCATCGTCCTCGCCCGCTCCTTTCACGACGTTATCCTTGGCTGGGGCTTCCCCTCCTCACATCATGCCGTTATTGATTGCGCCCGTGCTCGGCTTGACTTGTCGCCCTACAGTGACGCCCCCTTGGACGTAACCGGTGCTGCTGCCGCTACTGTGGTCGTGTCAGAGGACATAGATGTTCCGCCTTTCTCTTAAGTGCTGGTGCCTCTTTCTTGTGCTGCGCTCTCAGATGCAACAGTGACTTATACCCCCTCTTTACGATGCGCTGACGAGAAGTCTGTTTTGCTGCCTCATGCTGTGCTGACAATTATTCGTAGCTCCAGCGCTATTTATGTGGCCAACCCGTTCACCTGCCCTACCACTTTACTCCGTGGCCAATCGCTTTGTAGCGTTGCCGTTCTCGATCCCGCCTCCGCATACCCCCTCGTCGATAGTGCGGCCGGCCTTCACGTCAGCGCCATTACGCCTGTTCCAATCACGAATCAGTCGTCTATAGATATTTTTCACCGTTCCGTCGACGCCGCCCTGACGTCTACCCAACGAGACCAGCTTGTAGCCGTTCTGCAGCGTTTTCAAGCTTCGTTTGACTACCAGCTACCTTCCTTGGGCCGCAGCACCACCGTTACCCACTCTACTGACATTGGAACCCATGCCGCTTTGCGCCAACGTCCGTACCGCGTGTCAGCCGCTGAGCGCAGCATCATTGACGCCCAGGTGACCGACATGCTCCAGCGTCACGTGATACAACCGTCGCACAGCCCGTGGGCATCGCCAGTGGTTCTGGTAAAGAAAAAAGACGATTCCGTCTGTTTCTGCGTGGACTACCGTCGTCTGAATAAGATTACACGCAAGGACGTTTACCCTCTGCCCCGTATCGACGATGCCCTTGACTGCCTGCAGGGCTCTGAGCTTTTTTCTTCATTGGACTTGCGCTCCGGTTACTGGCAGGTGCCGATGGCGGAGGCCGATCGCCCAAAAACTGCATTCGTCACACCCGACGGGCTCTATGAATTTAATGTCATGCCCTTCGGCCTCTGCAATGCACCCGCCAGATTCGAGCGCATGATGGACAACCTACTCCGAGGGCTCAAATGGCACGCATGCTTTTGTTATCTAGACGACGTTGTAATCTTTTCCCCGGACTTTCCGTCTCACCTCCAGCGCCTCGAGACTGTTCTTCGTTGCCTGGCCGACGCTGGTCTTCATCTTAATTTGAAAAAGTGCCGCTTCGGAGCTCGGCAGTTCACCACTCTCGGTCATGTCGTATCGAAGAACGGCGTTCTCCCGGACCGGCCAAGTTGCGAGCTGTGGCCGAATTTCCAAAGCCCTCTTCTGTAAAAGACCTCCGCAGCTTCGTCGGCCTCTGCTCCTACTTCTGCCGCTTTGTCCGCAATTTTGCCGCTATCGTCGACCCCCTGAACAAGCTTCTTTCCACCCACGACCTTTCGGCCTGGTTGCCAACCTGTGATGAAGCGTTTACGACACTCCGTCGCCTCCTCACCACTCCACCAATTCTGCGTCACTTCGACCCTCGTTCTCCGACGGAACGCCACACCGATTCCAGCGGCAACGGCCTCGGTGCGGTACTCGCTCAACGCAAACAAGGCTTTGACGAATACGTTGTCGCTTATGCTAGCCAGACACTCACAAAAGCTGAAGCCATCTATTCTGTCACCGAGGAGTGTTTAGCCATCCTTTGGGTGATCGTCAAATTTCGCTCCTACCTGTACGGGCGTCCTTTTGAAGTTGTCACCAATAACCACGCCCTCTGCTGGCTGTCCTCTTTGAAAGATCCCTCTGCTCGACTGGCGCGATGGGCTCTGCGACTCCAAGAGTACGACATTCGCGTTATCTCTCGTTCCTGCCGCAAACATGCCGATGCTGATGCCTTCTCACGTTCCCCTGTACCATCTGAGGCAGCGCCTTGTATATCCGCCCTGTCTTCTTTGAAGTTTGAGTTCGCTGATATGGCTTCCGAGCAACGCAAAGACCCGTGGATCACTTGCCTTTTTGATCTCCTATCTGGCCAATTGTCTCGACCTCCTTCCCGTGCTCTCCGTCGTCAGTTCCACCATTTCGCCATCCGAGACGAGCTTCTTTACCGCCGAAACTATCTCCCGGATGGTTGCAAGTGACTTCTCGTCATTCCGACACATCTGCGCTCCTTCATTTGCTCTTCCTACCACGATGATCCTCAGCGTGCCCATGCCGGATTCTTGAAGACTTTCACCCGTCTACGACAGATGGTGTGGGGTGGCCCGTTACGTCCGCCAGTTCGTTCAGTCCTGCACCACATGCCAGCGACGAAAACATCCACCTCGCCGACCCGCCGCTTCTATGCAGCCCCTGCCTTGCCCAGTACAGCCCTTCGAGCGTGTTGGCATCGACCTCTACGGCCCTCTTCCCTGCACATCAACCGGGAACCGCTGGATCATCGTTGCCATCGACCACCTTACACGTTACGCTGAAACATCGCCTTTACCATCCGCTACAGCCCACGACATTGCATCCTTCATTCTCCATCGCATCATTCTTCGGCATGGTGCGCCCAAAGAGCTGCTCAGTGATAGAGGTCCGGCATTCCTCTCAGAAGTTGTAGAAGCTCCCCTTCAGGAATGCAACGTTGTTCACCGCACCAGCTCCGCCTACCATCCCCAGACAAATGGCATGGTTTAGCGTTTTAATCGCAGCCTCGGCGACATGCTGGCCATGTATGTTGCTTCCGACCATTGTAACTGGGACCGCGTTCTCCCTTTTGTCACATACACTTATAACTCCGCTGCTCAAGCCACCACCGGATTCTCTCCGTACTTTCTCCTGTACGGCCGTGAGCCTTCTTGCACCATTCTTCCTTACCGCCCTGATGCTTCCGAATTGACAACTCTTTCTCAAGCCGCAACTTATGCCGAAGAATGCCGCCAGCTTGCCCGGTCGTTCACGTCTCACGCCCAGCAGCAGCAGAAGAGCACCCGTGATCGCTCTGCACTCCTCCCGCTTACCTTCCTGAGTCTTTGGTCTGGATCTGGGTACCCTCCTCAGGTCCCGGCCTTTCCTCCAAACTTGTTAGCAAGTACCAGAGACCCTACCGTATTCTTCAGCAGACATCCCCCGTCAACTGCCTCATCGAACCCCTTCCGCCATCCCCTGATCATCGCCGCCGAGGCTGCGAAATTGTCCACATGACCCGCCTCAAACCTTACTACGACCCCGCCGTCGTTACATCGCCCTAGGCCGCCAGGATGGCGCCCTTTCGCCCGGGTGGAATTGTGAGACTGGACACGGGCTTTAGAATCTTCAGAGGCTGGCGCTCAACGAAGACGACGAGAAGCGCCGAACACTGCGAAGCTCGAGCACCGAACGCTCGGTCGCTCGTGCGTGCTCTGGGCTGAGCGCGGTCTCTGTTCTGTACCTGGACGGTTCCGCTGGATGTTCGTGACGCTGTGCTTATTACTGTGCTGTGCTCTTATTACTGTGCTGTGCTGCGGTGTGTTGCGTGTGCTATATTAGTAGTGTGCTGTGTTCTTATTACATTATCATTTGTTTTCTTGCCTTTCAAGTGTGTTTTCTTGCTTCCAACAATAACATGTTTACTATTTTGTTGCAGTGACATATACAATTTAAATACAATATTTTTGTTTTCATTTACTACAACCTCAAACCTCAAAGGCCCCATTAAAGGGGTATTACATGAGGGTTCTGGAGCTCAGGTCACATGGTTGATTCTAAGGATGACTTCATTGATGATGGGTCGAAATGAAGTACAACAGCATTGGGCAAGTCATTCCAGTTCTTCGCAGTGCGTAAAAAATGAGAACATATGAGCGAATGTCCGGGCAGGAGGAGGGTAAATGGCCTTCTGTTGGTTCGTGCCCACAACACCCCCCCTTGAGAATTCCATTTTCTATTATTTTTCTGTGCATTCTTTTTGTTGCTGCAGTTGTTTGCTTCTATGTTCATAACATCCTGATAAACTTTCCAGAATCGCGATCATTTATATCAATATACTAAAACCAATATTATAGAGCTTGAAAAAAATCCAAAGGAAAGCCATTAAATATATTATTCCAAATTTTCATCATTCAGTTCTTCGTCTCAGCTTTTGAAATCTAGTAGTATCCAGTCCCTTGAGACAAGAAGAAAAAGTAAAAAAAATGGTCAGCAAGAATTTGTTCTCTTTCTCATAAATAACAACTTTCCGCTTTGATCCTCTAGGTGTCATTTTCAGCTTCACACTTCACTTGTCACCCTCATCCCAGTTCACTTATGCCATACTTTGCTCAAACTGGCATTAAATTTTTTTCTCATGTACTTAAGAGAGCGGAATTTGCGAATACATCGACAGACAGCGTGTAGAGATGCTGCATGCTGTCTTTCTAGTCATTCATTTTACATTAATGAACTTGGATCTGTAATATGATCTGCAGTATGAAATAAATTAAAATAAAAATTATGGTTGTACAGCATGTTTTTATTTTTGAAGTATTGATACTGTCAGCCGTAAGGCCGCTACAGGGTGGATGCATACAACTCAAGAAGTACACACAGACACAAGTATAAAATTTATAGAAACTTATATGAAATCATCAATCATCTTGCCAGTATATAAAGCCACAAGTGCGTCAGATAGGTAAGTGTTCATAATAATACGCTCGGTTTCAGACAAGCGAGGATCGGAACCGCAGGTAAAGAGCATATTGAATGTGTTCGAAGCAAACTGATGTTCTCGTTTTCACTGCTCTTTTCTGCCTAACATATCAAATTATTCTTACCCTTCCTTTGCCAAGAGGTTCCCCTGACAGGCTTATTTTGGGTTTTTTCTGTATTGTTACCAGTGTGACATGCAATACTGAAGATGCCGTGTAACAAGAAATTTACACAATCATAAACAAAAGAAACCTCAAACATATTAGCTGGGGTTTCCTCGTTGCTGATTAAAGATTTGGTTCTCTGTTAGCACTTTGTGTGTTACCAACTGTCCCGTCTCCAGGCGCTGTTTTCTGTCATGAAAGCAAATATAGCATTACTGACTCTGCAGAAGTTAAAAGTAACAGGTTTTGTTTGCTTGTGGTGTGCAGGGGTTCACCAGGAATTGAAATTGGAGAAGCTGTCTAAATTTCTACGGAAGAGGAGGTGCGGAAGGTAGAGAAGAAGCGTTAGTCGTTCTTGGCAGTCATCAGTGTAAAAAAAAATTGTTATGATCTTGGGGGTGCCTTCAGAAAAGAAGGGTGTGTGTGCACCTCCCCCCTCCCCATGGGGCTGTGCAAGGAAACCACCAGTGGTGTGCAGTCTGTCTCAGCTCTGAAGCATGATCACTGTTTTTTTGCTGTCAGCAGCACTGGCTTGGGCACGCTGCTCCATTGAGCATCCATTCCTTTACGGCACGGTTCGGGTGTCCACCGAGATATGTGAGACGGTTACTGTGCCATTTCCTTTCCTCAAAAACCAAACAAAACAAGTGAGCCGACAGCGTTCATAGAATTCTTTGCGTTGACAACTTGGGCGCGCGTCTCGAGCGGATGCGCCTCATTTCGCCTCTGGCAATTTTCGCCCGGATTACCGAAAAATTCCATACGACCGCGGAAATTTTGCTTCTTCTAGACGGATAACATCTCCCGGCACCCGAAAATACCGCTCTCGACCAGGTGGGCCAATTTTTGGGCCTTTTAGGCCCATTTCTGACTTCAACCTGTGGGAGCTTTAGCTAGGCCTAAAGCCAAGTAGCCAGTCTCCAGCATTCTTCGCGGACGCCATGGCGGCCTCCGCTCGCCGCCGGTACGATCCCGAGACGATGGCATGTACAGAAGTCGTCGCAGGAGCATTGTCTCCGCCTGAAACTTCCACTCCAACGCAGGATATAGTAGACGAAGGTCTATTCTTGTTGGTGGCACTTCGTAAACGCCAGCAACGCCTGAACACGTCGGCGGTCAACGGACCCACCGTGAGTGCCGCTGTTTCTGTGCATCCGAACACTGCAAGCTCCAACCCTCAGCTCTCTCAGACAGTGGTATCGAAGAAATGGCGGCCCACCGCTTTGCTTCGACTCCGCAATGAAGATTTCACGATCGTCATCAAGCCCACAGTGGCGATCTCTCTGAAGACAGTCCTGCAGAACGGTGAGCTTGGTGCTTTGCTCTCAGCCTATGTAAACGCCTCTTCGGTGGTGGACACGCTTAGTATCTGGCCCATCTAGGACCAGAATATCATCATCGCCACACACTCAAGACGTCAATGCGGCGAACGCGCTTGCTCGCTAGCTTACCCTGCAACCTTCCAACGGCTCCATTCCGATGGTCGGCCACGCCAAATTCAACGGTGAAGTCTGCAGGGGGATTATTACGGTCCATGAGCAGGAAACTTCTACCACTTTGAAATCTAAAGTCCAGTGGCGCGGAGGAGAGATTGCCTTCATCCTCAAGCTGGGGAAGTCGACGATTGCCCTGCTCACCTTCGTGGGGTGTAGAGTACCGCGTTACGTGCACTATAACAGTGTGGTGACTGTGGTGCGCGAATATAAGCGGACTATTCCCGCGTGTTTTCGATGCGGCACCATCGGTCACCGCGTGGAATTATGCCCAAATCCTCAAGACAATCGCTGCGGACACTGCGGTCAAACGGTCGCAGTCCTCGAAGACGGCAACATGGCGTCCCACGAGTGCAATCCCTCCTGCATCGTCTGCGGTGGCGCCCATCTTACGGGCTCGCAAGACTGCAAAGCCAAATTCCGACGACTGCAACAACCGGGCAACACTACCGGTTATAAAAACAACCTCAGAGTGCTGTGGCCCCGGGTCCTGGCACAGCTCCGAAAGTCCCCCCGCCTAGCAACAAGATAGTGCAAGCCAAAATCGGACAAGCTCCACCGGCGGACGCCTTACCCGGGCGTGCCTCCAAGCCTCCTCGACCAACTAAGAACGCGTCCCGTGATCCAGGTGCCCCCGCATTCCAAAACGGGGATTTTCCGCCTCTCGTGGGCCCTCTGCTTGGCGCGCCAAAGAAGACATCACAGCCCAAGGTAGGCAGCCTAGATGGGCCACCTCCGCCTCCCCATACTCCCCTACCTTCTCCTCCACCAAATCTTCCTCCTCCTCCCCTCCTTAACTCTGATGTAGCGGACCTCCGCCGCGAGCTCGAGACCCTCCGGGCACAGAATGCTCAACTCCGCGCCAAAATTCACGCGCTAGAAATGGCTCGGTCCTCCCCGCCCACTGCCCAGGTAGCTCCGGAACCGATGCAAGAAGTGCCGGCGGATCCGGCACCCTCTAGTTCTGACGTGCGTTTCACCGCCCTCGAAAATACCCTCGCCCAATTAACGACTCAGATGTCCAATTTAGGCCAAATCCAAGACAACCTCCTCAAGGCAGTCACGGCAACAGTTACGGCCGCCGTGACAGCAAACATTAAGACGTGGGTAGAGTCAAACCCTCGGCTTCTCCGCCGAATGGGACCCCTCAAAGACGCAAACCGCTCGTCAAAATTCAATCGGCCCATTGATCTAACCGAACTCTCGGAGGAGCCGGAACCGCTTCCGCTGCAGGTGACGGAACATGTTCCGGATCTCCAAGGCAGTCTCTCTTCAAATCGGCATGGCTGCGTCTCCTCCCAACCAACCCCCTAGAGGGCGCCGCCCCCCGCAAAGACAGCAAGCACTTTCCCTTGTACAGTGGAACAGTCGGGGTTTCAAAGACAGGACCAAACGCGCCAACTTAAGGGCGTACATTGACAACCTTGAACACCCCGCCGCGGTCCTTGCGTTGCAAGAAACCGGGGATGCGGTCAAGCTCTCGGGCTATAGTACTTTCCAACGAGACCCGTTCACCTGTCTCCTAGTCCATAACGCCTACACAGAGCAGGAGGTTAATCTCGACCTAAATCTGGAATATTCGTACGTGATGGTCTCTGTCCTCCCTCTACGGCGAACAGATAGTCCCGCACACATCCTTAATATCTACTGCCCCGAAACTCAAAAATATCAGTTTTTCTAACATCTTTAGCGCAGCACTAAGGATCACGGGTCGTGACCCCCTCATAATAGTGGGCGATTTTAACGCCCCCTGTCCAATGTGGGGCTATCGCAAGGAAGAGCCGCGTGGTCGTAAGTTGGCGGAACTTATATCTATGCTGGGCATCACTCTTCTAACCGACCTGCTCACCCGACACGTGTAGGGAATTCCGTCACTCGGGACACCTGCCCCGACCTTACCCTCGCGAAACACATCCGACACGCAGAGTGGATCAACACTGAGGACACCCATGGTAGCGACCACTGCATACTGAACACTGTAATTTACACTCGACCCTTACATCGCCCCCTTGCAACAGCCAAACTTCCCGACTGGAATGCTTTCCGCCAGGCCCTCCCAGTAACTTCTCTCTTGGTCCAAGACTACTCAACTTGGGCGCACGGACTCATGCAAACACTCCGTTCACACGAAAAGCAGATCCAGCTTACGGAGCGTGCATCGGACGTGGATAACCACCTGATACACCTCTGGGAAGCTCGCCGCAGCCTCACTAAACGATTGCGGCGGCAAAAACACAATCGTAAGCTCCGCGCTCGCATCTCTGACCTCACCCAGCAAGCTGCGGAGTATGCTGCCCAGCTCGCTGACAATAACTGGATAGATAGATGCAACAGCGCAGCAAGACAGATGTCAAGCTGCAACACTAGGCGGCTCTTTAGGAGTCTCATAGACCCCACACAAACACGCTCGGAAACCCAGAAACACCTCACTCGCGCAATACACAATTTCCAAGGAAACAGAGCAGCTAGCGAATGTCTTACGCTCAAAATACCTCAGTCAGGATCAAGATCCGCGCGGGCAGGATTATTCGTATGCAGGCAACGATAATCCGAGACTGGATCAGCTTTTACAGCTTCACGACTTTCGCGTGGCTCTTGCCAAAATGCGCAAGGGGACGGCGCCCGGGAGGGATAAGGTCACAGTCAAACTGTTGGCAAACCTCCCCGATCGGGCACACAAAACCCTACTTGAATATATCAACGCCATTTGGACCGGGGACACTTCGTTGCCACCTGATTGGAAGACATCATTGGTAACATTTATCCCGAAAGCGGAGAAACCGGTAAACACAGACAACCTCCGGCCCATCTCCCTCACTTCATGCGTAGGAAAACTTATGGAAACGATGGTCCGTGACCGCCTCTCGGAATATCTCGAGAACAAGAACACCTTCGCCGACACCATGTTCGGCTTCCGACCTTATAAGTCCGCACAAGACATACTTTTACAGCTTCATCGCGAGGTTCTCGAACCCATAAAACACCCACACAATGACAAGATAGTCCTAGCATTCCATCTGAAGGGTGCGTTTGACAACGTTAAACACAGCGTCATATTAAAACATCTTAGCGAGGCCACCTGCGGTCCTCGTACATTCAACTACATCCAACATTTCTTAACAGACCGCTTGGCCTATATACGCATACAAGAGACCGAGTACGGCCCGTTTGAGATGGGAACGCGGGGCACACCACAAGGCGCCGTGTTGTCCCCGCTCCTCTTTAATATTGCCATGATGCACCTCCCAGCGCAGCTGGCGGGTGTCGGCGGTGTTCAGCATGCACTGTACGCCGATGACATCACCATCTGGGCTACTACGGGAAACATAGGAGAGATGGAGGAATGCCTGCAAGCTGCGGCGCGCACAGTAGACCACTATGCTACGTACTGCAGCCTCCAGTGCTTCCCGTCCAAGTCTGAATTTGTGCATATTCGACATTCTCCGAAATTTAAAATCTCCGTTCAGCTCTCACTCGCCAGCGGCCCCATCCGTGAAGCGCAGGAGCTGCGAATACTCGGTCTCTCATTAATCATCATCGCAAGGTAGACACGACCCTTGCCAAACTCCGCAGAGTCGGCGACCGGGTGGGCCGAATGGTTCGCCGCGTTTCCAACAGGCGAGGAGGTTTGCGAAGTAAGGATGCGGTGCGGCTCGCCCATGCCTTCGTAACTAGTCGAGTACTGTACTGGACTCCTTACCTCCGCTTACGCAAACATGACGAAGATTGCGTGGAGGTTGTCCTCCGAAAAATTTTCAAGAGAGCCCTCGACCTCCCGATCTTCACTTCTAACGCGCGACTGCTGGCGTTGGGGATGGTGAACACCTATAGGGAACTTCGCGAGGCGCATCTCGTTAACCAATACACGCGTCTCGCTCAGACCGTGTCCGGTCGCCGCCTCTTGGACCGGTTACACATCAAACATGACCATCATACAATGGAACGGGTTCGAGTGCCCGTACTGTGGACACGCGCCCTCTACTTTCGACCCCTTCCGACTAGGATGAACAAGGAGGATCATAATGGCCGGCTCCAGACGCGGGCGGAGGCCCTGCATCGCGACTATGGCTCAAAGAAACACGTCTTCTACGTCGACATTGCAGGCCCCTACCACCACTCCAGAGGGGAATGGTACACGGCTGCAGTCGTACACGAGGAAAGACAGGTGGACGGCCTCTAGTTCAGGGCGCCCAGCTCAACTCATGCGGAGGAGGTAGCGATCGTCCTCGCAGCCTCCCATCCCGATTCTAAATTCATCCTCACAGACTCGCGGAGCCTGTTGTAACTTTGAGTTCGGTTGGATCACTCCACTTGCTCACCAAATTCTTCATCACAGTACTCGCGACTGCGATCCAACTCACCGCTCAATCATATGGGTCCCCGGCCACCAAGGCATGCCAGGTAACGAAGCCGCCCGTGAGGCAGCCCGCGCACTCACTTACCGGGCACCAGGCGTCCTTTGGGAGGACCTTAACCCGGATCAACTCCCTCTTCTTTCTTTTAAAGATATCACAGAGCACTATCGTGCCGAACACCGGCGCTACCCGGTTCCTATGAAGGGACTGGGTAAAGCTGGCGAACGAACTCTCCTTAGGCTCTTTACAAACACCCTGCTGTGCCCGGCGGTTCTCAAGCACTTTGACTCTTCTTTTGACGGCCGCTGCTCATTCTGTGGGGAGGTGGCAGTCACCTTTCATATGGTTTGGGCATGCAGGCAAAATCCTTCTCTGCCCCCAATTACCCCTTCCCCTACCCGAGAGGACTGGGAGGCGGCTCTGCTCGGCTGCAAGGAACTATCGGCCCAATAAGCCCTGGATCGGTGGACCTGCGCAGCGGTCAGGACCAACGGGGTCCCGGAATGAGGGACTCCGCCTTCTATTCTAAGGGGCGATGCCCACTAGGGGCCTCTCCTCGAGCACCTCTCTGTACATATAGCCTAATAAATGCTTTTCACCACCATAACCTTGACAACTTTGCAAAGGCTGTTCATTTTTGCGAAAGGAAATGGCGGACAACCGGCTCAGTGTGTCAGAGGAGACCTCAATCTCGCTTTCAAGTATAGGGCGTTGGAGTCAAAAGAACGCTTTGATTGCGTTCCGCACACTGGATACGCAGCGAAACCTCTCTGCCACCGTGGGAGGTGGCATGCAGTTAATGGTTGATCGCGAGAGATTGATCACCATATGAAAGCGGTGGCGTAGGTATTGCTGCAGAGCCGCATGTCAGCCAAAACGCTGTCAGCGCTAATTCATTTCTTCCACGTCTCTCTCTCACCACGAATCAAAGCACGAATGAGGCGTCCACATATCCAGGGAGCCAGTTACGCGCCCTTCGTTTGCTCAAAGCCATCGCCGTCTAGAGCATTGCCAACGCCAATGAACATAGCGAACGCCGATATCTTTCGCTTTGCATGTCCTGCATTAGCTGAGCTAATCCACATTATTTTGTTTCTGTGTAGAAAGATCCTCGCTTCGCAGCAAATCGTCTCAGGCTGTTTCATGATTGAATTCCGCAGCCCCTGGGGAGCTGCCACATTCTGCAATAGTTATGTGCGCCAAAGTACATTTACCTCCACAGTGTTTACATACCCTGTCCTCTACCTTGTGCTGATTGTATATACCTAAGATTTCTGGGGAAAGTAGGTGTTCGTATGTATCTACCTCCGGGCCATTTCTTCGTTTTGTGAGAGCGATTTGTCTGGGGAATTAAAGTGTACGGTACCACTGGTGTAGCTTAGCTGGCGTTGGGTATGTGTTGGTTTGTAGTCTTTTCAGGGTGTTCTAGCTTGCTGAGGGATTTTTGTGTTGTTGGGTATTCCTTGCTCGCTATTCTGTATGGCGCAAGATTGTCAGCATACACTGCTATAGCTATTAGGTCGCAGCACCCTTTGTGGCCATCAGGGGGAGACGCCCGGTATAGAAGAGCTCGAGTATGCCTGTGAGCAGCTTGGTTTTCTCATGGTAGTTCCAGGTGACCGGAAAACCAGATTACTGAGGCTTGGCTGGGTGGATGCTTAATCAGCAATGACAACCCTGACGTGTGAATTAATCCGTTGTCACACTGTGGAGAGGTTGCTATCCTCTACCACATGGTGTGGGCATGCCAATTTAATCCCACTGTTGGCCCCATTCCAAACCCCTCCGAGGAACAGTGGTAGGCTATTGTGCTCAGCTATAATCCTGACCGTCAGCAGTGGCTGGTGGGGAGGGTCAGCGCACCAGCAATAACCAGTGGACTACCGGACTAGGCAGCCCACCCAAGTGTTCTACGAATATTCAGGAAATAAAGATGTATTCAATCAATCAATATATGTCTGGGGGTGGTAATTTCCTTCTTTTTAGTCTGTAGCCTTCCGTGATTTCTCGGTATGTGACCGGTGCTTCTCGAGTTTTTGCATGCTGGTTACTCCATCGTTGCCCCTGGTGTCTCTTCTGTAGGGGACGTCATGTGTCGAACCTGACTACCACCAGTTCTCATGTTTTGATCTCTACCTGCATTCAAGGTGAAACTTGCGGCCACTGTGAACTCTAGCTACATTCATAGTCAAACTTGCGGCCCTGCTGGCGGCTCGAAAATCTGGCGTGGAGAAGCATTTCGCTTCAAAAGTAGCCTAATCACGTGGTAATACAACGCATGAACGATAGATCGCGCTACCGAACCGCTTACGCTCGTTGCTTCAACGTCTTCCAGGCACAGGTGGCATACTTTTTTGCGTTTCGCATCCATAGAAACTCTGTCGCCGAGGTCGGGTTCGAGCCCGGGTACTTTGGCTCAGTAGCCGAGTGCGCTAACCACTGAGCCACCCCGGCGGGTTCATCTCCCACGACGCAGTATGGATTTTAAAATATCCAAGGGTGGCAGCTTGCAACCGACAAGCTAGGAAAGTGATGGCTTCCTGGCTCTTCGGAGCTATTATCTAGGGCCATTTTCCGATTGTGGCAAGGTCTACATTTTTAAGCGGGTATCTGCTTCTAAAGCCTTCGTAGTGTCTTTGGCTGACGCGTTGTTGCAACGCGCGTATCTTCTTTCAATCTTCGCTTTCACAGTCTTTCGAGCTGAAATTGCTTTTTCAGCACACGTACCTCTGTCTCCACGTGGTCCTGTTTGTGACTCAGCTTGAGCCAGCGGACAGGCCCCTACACTTTCATTTTCATTCTTCCTTCAGTAGCCGCCGTGGAGATGAGTGGTTATGGCGCTCGGCTGCTGGCCCGAAAGACGCGGGTTTCATCCCGGCAGCGGTGGTGGAATTTCGATGGAGGGGAAATTTCAGAGGCTCGTGTACTATGTGATGTCAGTGTACGTTAAAGAACCCCAGTTGGTCGAAAATTCCGGAGCCCTTCACTGCGGCGTCGTTCATAGCCTGAGCCTGAGTCGCTTTGGGACTTCTAAAACCCGATAAGCCATAAACTACCTTCAGTCGCAACAACAACCGACAAGCTGTCACGAGTAATGGTTGAACTGTGCTTGGCAGTTCTCTGCTGCTCATCAAAGCGCTTATAGAAGCTCGTGTGCAATCGCGCATTCACTATAAGAAATAATGAAAGCTGACTGGCAATAGCAGCCGAGAGGTGTGGAGTAAAAGGCTCGTTTTGACTCTGTGAGTTGCCCCGTTGGGCATCTCATATGTCTTTTTTCGCGTCAACGCTCACGTCCATATTCGGCCTTCCGCTTGCGGTCTTCGGTTCGGTCGTGTTCCAGACACACTTTACTGAATCCAGGGCCCGCTTGCATTAAGTCAGTTTAGTGCTCAGTGTTTTATTCGCAGTCCAACTCCTTTGCGTTTTGGAAAGGAAAGGCGCAAAACTGGCTTACTGGGTGTGTGCACACCTCTATCGTGTTTTGAGGTGAGCAGGTTAGGTTGATCACATTTAGCTCTAAAACGCGGCTGCCTCAGCGGAGACTAATGTAGCTTTGGGTGCAGGTGGAACGCAGGACGCGACTGTAAAGCCCGGTTCACGACGAGCGACGCACATCTGATTCATGTCGTTGTTCTGAATAATAATAATAATAATAATAATAATAATAATAATAATAATAATAATAATAATAATAATAATAATAATAATAATAATAATAATAATAATAATAATAATATAATAATAATAATAATATTAATAATACTTTATTGCCATCATAATTACAAAAACCAACAGGCCCGTGTAAGCCACTAGCGGCTTGTAGGACTTGGCGCGGCAAATTACCGGGACAATACATGTTTTTTATTCTATTTATTATATAACAAAGAAAAGCGAAGTAGCATAAAAGGGTTCCCTGTTTATGACGGGTAAAGTGAAAGAAAAGAGACTCACGATAGTTAAATCCTGTGGAAAAGGTTCCAACAACAACAACAACGACAACGACGACGACGACGACGACAACGACAACATCGACAACGACAGAGACAACAACAACAACAACAACCACAACAACAACAACAGCAAAATAATAGTCTTTGTTGCCACTTTGTATAGAGTACAAATGAGGTTCAGGCCCTTCAGAGCCAAAAAGGTTCTTGCCGGACTGGGCCCGGCATTGAAAGGAAAGCGACAAAAAGAACAAAATTGCAAGAGGTCAAAAGAAAACTCTAATCGCTACAAAGAACACTAAAGTTCAATTATTACGAAATTCACGAATACAGCTCCAAGATAAGAAGTATAAAAAAGGACATAGAAGAATAAAACAGAATCACGTGAATCTTCGTGGCACACAAAGAACGAGCGCTGCCAACATAGAGCTTTCAAGTGCATCCTCAGGTTCCGCAAAGAGGTCACTTCAAAAAGTTCATCAGCCAATTCAAAAAAAATTTCAAGCACATAAGCGCAGCGTCTTGGTCTACCATACCGCGTTGAACTCCGCGGTACAGAATAACGAGCCGACTTCCGCAACTTTCTACTCGGGACATTCAGCACAAAAAATTATAATTCCAAAATGGCGATTGCCTGCTATCTTTTATTTTCGCTGCCCCAACTCAGGTGCCTCAGCATCGATGGCAGATCCCGACGCTTCCAAAAAATTTTTCCTTCCTTTTTATTATTATTTTAATAAAAACCACTTACTACTACTACGAACGACTGTTCGCACAAATTAAGAGCGAAATGATGGAAGAATGAAGAATTGGAAACGTTAGCCCCGAATGGCAGAGCGCAATTGTATGTAATAGTGTTTAACATGTTTTTCAAAAGCGTATTCACACGGTCATGCCAACGGGAAGGACACGAAGCATAAACAGTGATGCCATACCTAAGGACACTATACGCGAGCGCATGCGTAATACCTTTTCTCACGACCAAAGGCTTCAAAGATCTCACATTAAAAAGTAACCATGAAACCTTACGATGCTTCGAACATACGTAAGCGAAGTGTTCATGTCATGATTAGTAACCGTCGAAGAACACACCCAGATATTTGTACGAGTTTACATATTCCACCGGCGAACTGCGAAGAAACCAATTTCTGTGCACATTAAAACTTGGGGACCTTTAACCTGCACTGACATCGCAAAGGACATGGGCACCTTTTGCGTTTCTTCTCCATCGAAACGCGGCCGCCCAGCTCGGAGCTGGGATAGGTTTCGTAGCACCCAAGGTGACGCAGCGTGTCAAATACGCCGCTCCGCTCTCCTTGACGAAATTCTGTGCGCAGACGACCGCATTTATTCGCCGAATCCGGGCAATCGAGGCTTGTTACAACGTTGAATTTCTTATAAAAAAACAGACTATCGTCAGCTACCTTGTGGCCAGTGGTTGATCGCAACCAGTAGTTTTTGAACAACTTTTGAAGCGAAAAGCTTCACTACGCTAGTCAACAACACACTTCGCGCGAGCCGCCGTATGTCGGAGCGCGAGTGACGTCACGTGCGGCGGAGGTGGCCGCCGCCGACTCTCGCATTTTCTATCTCTCGCTCCCTTGTCACACCGAGCCATGGGTGTTCCGCCATTGCGCAGCGCCGCGCCTTTCCTCAAAATGCAATTTTCAGTTTTCAGTTTTCTCTTTATTCTTTACCTCCCTCCGTTATCTCTTCCTTTACGGCATGGTCCGGGTGTCCGCCGAGATATGTGAGACGATTACTGTGCCATTTCCTTTCCTCAAAAACGAAACAAAACAAGTGATCCGATGGCGTTCATAGAATTCATTGGCGTTGACAAATTTGCAAAGGCTGTTCATTTTCACTAAAAGAAAGGCGCACAACCAGCTCAGTGTATCAGAGGAGACCTCAATCTCGCTTTCATGTACATGACGTTGGAGTCAAAATCCTGCTTTGATTGCGTTCCGCACACTGGATACGCTGCGCCCCCCCCCCCCCCCCCTGCCACCGTGGGAGCTGGCATGGAGTTAATGGTTGATCGCGAGAGATTGATCACCAAATGAACGCGGTGGCGTAGGTGTTGCTGCGTGCCGCATGTCAGCCACAACGCTGTCAGCGCTAATTCATTCCTTCCACACCTCTCTCAACACGATTGTTTACAAAAATAATAAAAATTCTGTGCGCACACATCCATTCAACATGACTGTTGCTTCCGCACGAATCTCTCCAAGTAGACCACGCTCTTGCACAAAAGTTATCAACAGAGCTGTGCAGGTACGAGTGTTTGAAAAAACGGCGTGTTTCAGCTGACAATCAAGTGACTGGAGAAATCAGCAGTAAACTGTGTTTGCGTTTGGTCGTCGTGAAAAAGCAGAGCTGCAGACGTATGTTCTAATACCTGATTTGGAAAGAAAAAATTAGAGGATTGCACTCATGTCTGCTTAATAAGGGAAATGCCAAGCCTTTCCACATTCCTCTCTCTCTCGCTTCCTTTTTCATGTTTTGTTTTTACTTTATATGCGGCTAGGCGCCTAATTTATGACAGCAATGTTCGCGCCTGAAACTTTTGATACATTTTTTTAGATTTCTTCCCAGCGATTCATGTATGGTTGTTAGGAGTGGATATTTGCGTTATATTTATTTTCTTACCTTTACTTTATCATTTTTCTTTTTATATTTCTCTTTTTCTTTTTTCTTTTTGTTTTTCTTTATATGCTGCTTATAAGCTGTTGATAGTTCCTGCGGACGACTTGAAACTGAAATTGGATTTTAGGGAAAGGAAATTGCGCAGTATCTGTCTCACACATCGGCGGACATCTGAACCGCGCCGTACGAGAAGGGGTAAAGGAGGGAGTGAACGAAGAAAGGAAGAAAGGGGTGCCGTAGTGGAGGGCTCTGGAATAATTTCGGTCACCTGGGGATCTTTAACTTGTGCTGACATCGCACAGAAAACAGGCACCTTAGCGTTTCACCTCCATCGAAACGCGGCCGCTGCGGTTAGGTTCGCAGCCGGGAACTTCAGATCAGTAGCCGAGCGTTCTAGACACTGAGTCACCGCGGCGGGACAACTTCGGTCTACAACTTCCGTCCACACCACCCATGAGCCCATAAAGTCTTACCCCTTGACATGAATGTGGGTTAGCTCAGTTAATCTAGGATATACGGATCTAAAGCTGTCGGCGTTGACAACGTTCTGGGCACCGATGGTTCTGAGGAAAGGAAGGACTCATAATTGGCTCCCTGGGTAAATGAAAGCTTCTCTCGCGCTTTGAGGTATGTGGCGGTGGTGAGAGAGAAATGGGGCTGCATGCATTAGCGCTTACAACATAATGGCAGACGCGCGGCACTGCAGCATTAGGCCGCAGCGTTCATTGGGTAACCAACCTCTCGCGACTACTACCTGCTAGGGTGTCAGGGTAGGCGCGCTGGCTATTCAGTGTGCGGAATGCACTGATCGTTACAGACGCCAAGTCGCGCGCGTCTGCTGGCTGGATCACGTGGTCAGGCAGCAGGCGCTCTGCATCTGTGGAGCCGCGACGTAGTGATGGCGAAGATTCGGCTCAGCGGCAAGGCTAACTCACCTGATGCGTTGTTATGGCAGCTGCGCAGCATGGACGTTCAAGGTCGAACTGCAGCGCACAGCGAAATAATCGCCGCTAGCCTAGTAAACCTTCGCCTTTAAATAAATAAATGACAAGGCATTTCCCGTCAGTCTCCATGTGTGTGACGTCCAACGTGCAGCGCACTTGTAAGAATTATTGCTTGGGGACGAAGCAGTTGCTTGTTCTTTCGGCAACAGCTTCCGCCTTCTATGAAAAAGTAATATCCTGAGTAGATATTCGCATGAAACGCAATACAAAAGATGTGTAGTGTATTTGAGGCAGCTCATGCGTTGTGGTAGCTGTTCTCTAGTCTCAAGATATCATCAGCCAGTTTTCTTGCTTGGGTAGAGAGAGAGAAGAAATTTTAATTTAGCTATGATTTTATATGGCAGGGAGGCCGGTGCCCGTAGTTCAGGACTCTGCCGGCGGCAGCCGACTTGTGGGCTCGGCTTCCTCACTTTTGGGTTGTAGCGACCCGCGTGACAAGAGCTGTCCACGTACAAGAGCAGGGGAAATCGCGCTACACCGAACACCAAGTCCTTCGAATCGACCTGACTCCACCTCTCCGTCGACCACCTTACCGACACAACTGCAGTTTCGTCTCGATGTAGGCTAGGTTTACCCTCCGCGGCGGCTCAGTGGTTAGAGCACTCGGCTATTGAGCCCAAATACCTGGTTTCGATCCCGACTGCGGCAGCCGCGTTTCGATGGAGGCGAATTGGTAAAGGCACCTGTGTGCTGACCGAATTGAGTGCACATTAATGATCCGCAGGGGGGTCGAAATTATTCAGGAGCCCTTCACTACGGCACGCCTTTCTTCCTTTCTTTCGTCTCTTAGTCCTTCTTTATTCCTTAATTTAAGACGCGCTTCAGGTGACCGACGAGATGTAAAGCAGATGCTGGCGCCATTTCCTTTCCCCAACAAGCAATTTTCATTTCATTTCATTCTTCACATGCACGGAACCCACCGCGGTTGCTCAGTGGTTAGGACGGGCGACTGATCCGGAGTTCCCGGGTTTGAACCCTACCGCGGCGGCTGCGTTTTCATGGAGGCAAAACGCTAAGGCGCCCGTGTGCTGTGCGATGTCAGTGCACGTTAAAGATCCCCAGGTGGTAGAAATTATTCCGCAGCTTTCCACTACGGCACCTCTTTCTTCCTTTCTTCTTTCACTCACTTCTTTACCCCTTCCCTTACAGCGCGGTTTAGGTGTCCGCCGATATGTGAGACAGATACTGCGCCATTTCGTTTCCCCCAAAATCAGTTATTATTATTACATGCACGGATAACGCGTAGCATACCGGCGTCCTTTGCATCTCGCCTACACTGAAACGTGTCCGTTGCGGCCTTCACAAGAACCTGCGTCTTCTCACTGCAGCAGAACGCCGCATCCGGCAACAAAGCCACGGTCGCGGCGGTCGCACAGTGGTGCATTAGTAGATAAGAATATCTCTGAACGTAAGCAGACGCTCCGGGGATGGTGGAGGAGGCACAACTCCAGCCTGGACAGTGAGACCTCGGCCGAGGGAGTGAACTTCCTCGTTACCCGTGAGACATGCGTGTGCGTGTTCCCAGATAAAGGTTACGGGGTGGGTGCGGTGCCAGAAGCGCAGAAGCCGAGCCGCGGTGCGGGATATTAGTCCTTTGGCGAAATTAGACAGGGAGCATTTTGAGTCGGAGACAGTTTTGGTGGCAGAGGTGGAGGTGAGAGCGAGTGCAATGGCGGCTTCCTCTTGAATTTCCGATGAGTCTATGATGACGGATCCTGATGCGATTAATCGGGCCTCAATATTATTGACGGCGAGAACAATGTGGGAGCCCGACGAGTACGCTTCCGCGTCCACGTAGTCTACCTCGGAGCTGTTGGCGTAGAACTTGTGGAGGGATTTCTCGTGGGCTGCCCTGCGTTCTCCATCGCGCTCGGAGTGCATGTTCTTAGGACCCGCCGCGGTGGCTCAGTGGTTAGGGCGCTCGACTACTGATCCGGAGTTCCCGGGTTCGAACCCGACCGCGGCGGCTGCGTTTTTATGGAGGAAAAACGCTAAGGCGCCCGTGTGCTGTGCGATGTCAGTGCACGTTAAAGATCCCCAGGTGGTCGAAATTATTCCGGAGCCCTCCACTACGGCACCTCTCTCTTCCTTTCTTCTTTCACTCCCTCCTTTACCCTTCTCTTACGGCGCGGTTCAGGTGTCCAACGATATATGAGACAGATACTGCGCCATTTCCTTTCCCCACAAAAACCAATTATTATTATTAGGAACCCGACGCGTTTACGCACCGCTGGCTCCCGCCCTATCCTTAACCCAGGCCTCCAACTGGCGCCGACTCCAGACCTGAACTGCTCCCTAAACTATTCTCCTTCATGCCCGCTACCCCTATCAATTGCTTTTTTCTTGTAAGCTCTGCGGGAAACCGGGAGACTTTCTTCTTGTCCTCCTCACATGTCCTACCTTCCTACACCCTCCATCCTCAACCACGGCTGAGTTATACTGAGAGACTCTCCTGGACCAGCGCCGGATAATTACGGATGCCCTGAAGCGGATAGCCCTCCAAGGGCTGTCCTTTGCACTGTAAGGGTAGCTCTCTAAGGGTTGTTTCGTGCCATGTTAGGTGGTCTGCCTTCCTCTGCGTTGCTTGGCAATGAATGTTTTCCAGCACCATCACCACCAGTAGTACAGGCGAAATAAACAGACACCTAGGTGCTGTGCTATGCGAGTGTATGACAAGTTACAAAAGCAGACCAAATCACTTGGAATCCTTGCGCTTCAGCACCTCTCTTTGTATTTTGAAAGGGAAGGCTTTACTACGCTATGATGACATGGTCGTGTTCACCAAAACGAGTCCGCAGCAGTTGTGGAGAACTCAGAGAAGGTAGCGTCAAACGAGTGGTTGTAATCAAAATAGGGTGTTGTGAGGATGCGGCGCAAACAAAGTTTCGAAATCAGATGAATAGTTAATTAATCAGAGCCAAAAGTTTCCAAAAAGTGGACAGGACAGAGCAAAAGTGGAGCCAAATTTGAAAACGACGGAAGTGTGGGACTAAGTGCCCGGAAGTGTGGGTGAAACCAACACGTGGCGCCAAATGTGAAGACCTGAAATGAATACTGAGATAGTGGTAGTGGTTACAACTTAATTGCCACAAAATGGAAGGAAATATTTGGGTCTTGGGCGAGTCCAGGGTGGTCTCCAGTCGGGGGCGACTTCTTGAGCTCGCGTGATGAGGGTGAGATGCGTTGTTTCCAGCAAGTGGCCAAGACCTTGTCCCATTCCTCTGCCGAGGGAGCTGGCATGAGGGTCGTCGGAGGGGGTTTGCTAGGTTAGTCCCATAACATATGGTCATAGGTGGTGTGCGTCCCGTCACCGCATTGCGGGCATACAGGGTCATATTCACCGTTTGTGATTAAACATAATCTGTAAGGGATAAGAATTACTTTTGTTTGTAGGCGTCTAAGTGTCGTGGCTGGCGCCCTGTTCAGGTCGGGGTGAGGGGCGGGATACGTTCATCTTAGCTTGTCATAAAATTTGTAATCCCCGCGTACGAGCGTACAAGCGAGGCGCCTCGGCGGGGGCGTCTGTTCCCGAGAGGTCTCCCGTCCCCCGGCTCGTTAAACCTCGGTCTAGTAGGCCGATTTAACAGCATCATTAGAAGAGCATACAAGGCTGCCCTTGGCCTGTCGGCACACGCGAACTCAGATCGACTGCTGCAGTTGGGAATTTTTTACACGCTCGCTGAGCTAATCAAAGCCCATAAGACGGTACAAGTGACCCGCTTGTCGCGCATTGTTGCGGGACGCGTAATTCTCGACAAACTCCACATCCACTCCGTTGATGAGGTGTGTGCAACATCACATTTATCAGTCCACATTTCTAGTAGACTAGTTGTTAAACCAGTAGCCAAGAACATGCTGCCAGGCAGAGACGATATCCGCAGGAAAGCAAGGGCGCAGGCCCTTGAGAAATAGTACGAGAACGAACCACGAGCATTGTAAGTGGACGCAGCTCAACACATCAATAGCGGAACAAACATGGCATGTATGGCCACTCCAGTCAGCCCTCGTTTACGCCACAACCTTTCACGCTAGGTATATGCGTGAACACTGAGATAGGACGAGAGAAAATGCGCAGTTAATCAAAATCCAGTCAACTATTAATGCATAATGAAAAGTGTTAAGTGTGAATTAAGGTGTATTAAGGGTGTTAATGGTGAAGGGGAGTTAATGGTGCAAAGGTGCGGCGTGGAGCGATGGCACGCCAAACATGAAATGAGTATATACCCCATCCGCTTCGACGCGTCGCTCCTTTGCCATTGGTGATTTGAAGTGACGTCACGATCACGTGAAACACACGGAGCGACGGCGCACCAAAAAACAACTTGAAATGAGTATACGGCTGAATCACATCGACCGGCTTCACCGCGCACAGGACGGCGGCTCGCTGCTGCAGCATATGCGCTAGCACCCGCGCTCACGAATGGGCGCGGCACTGCTCGAATATGAGCAATTGACACAAAGCCCAGCCCCCTACGGCTCCTGCGCGCCCTGGCCTGCATGCTGCCTCGGAGGTGCAGCGGGAGATCGTCGGCATTGCGGGAAAGCGGAGCACACCCCTCTGTGCGACTCCCGCGCCGCCCTCAGCCGCCTGCAATCTAACGGCCGCGGTACCCCACTAGTGGGGGAAAGTCGCTCGAGCATCGAGCACCTGGGGATCTTTAACGTGTCAGTGCACGTTAAAGATCCCCAGGTGGTCGAAATTATTCCGGAGCCCTCCACTACGGCACCTCTCTCTTCCTTTCTTCTTTCACTCCCTCCTTTATCCCTTCCCTTACGGCGCGGTTCAGGTGTCCAACGATATATGAGACAGATACTGTGCCATTTCCTGTCCCCCAAAAAACTAATTATTATTATTATTATTATTATCGAGCGCCTCGCGCAGAGAGGATGGGCCGTGCGTGCACAGTGGGTGCCCGGTCACTGCGGCATCGCCGGCAATGAAGAAGCTGACGACCTCGTGACCGCCGCACACCAACTACATGCCAGCGATCTGCCCCTTGCGCTGGAGGACGTGTGTGCGACCATCCACGATCATCTCAGAAAGCAGCACCCCGACCCTCGCATCGCAGGAGGTGAGCGCATCTACAGTATCACCTGCTGTCGTGCACTTACACGGTCACAACGTGTAATGATCCTCCGCGCGCGCATTGCCCGCGTGCGGCGTGGGGAACGACGGGAGCGTCACGGAATCGAGGCGAGTGATGTGTGTGGCGAATGCGGTGCAGTGGAAACACTAGAACACCTGCTCCTTCACTGTGCCGCGTTCGCCGATGCTCGTTGCGTTATGCTTGCGGCCTATAGGGCGCAGGGCATACTACCTGACTCCATTAAGACGCCACTGTGGCCGCAGGGCAGTGCGCGCACTCGTGAGCGAACTTTTCTGAGCCTCTGTGCATTCCTCGACCACACGGGCTTGACGTCCCGTCTGTTCTCCGTCAGGTAGTCACACGCAGTGACTGAACGCTCCGCGAGTTCTACCTTGAACGATGAATAACTGGACGCCCCACTCGAGTTGTAGCCAAAACAGTGCTGTGCGCGTGTGTTTCAATTCCTCTAAAGTGAACTAATCACGCGCACAACCTGGACACATTTCTTATTGCGTAAATAGTTTGTATATAACACTTGTCCCCCTTATCCTCTCTTCCTGTCCCCTAACTTCTTTCATTTAATTTCTTCATTCTGCCTGCTATCCTTTATTTCCGTTGCCCCAACTCAGGTGCTTCAGTATTGATGGCAGATGCCGGGGCTACCAAAAATCTTTTCCTTTCTTTTTACTATTATTTTAATAAAAAAACCACTACCACCACCAAATTAGTATACGGGTCCTTTCGTTTCTGGGCGCTGCTCGTACGGAAGTCGCTGTATCGCCGTTGCCGCGTGCAGATGCTGTGTTTCCGCACTGATGCCATGGTGGTAATTGCGTGGTGTGTGGGAATGTGGGATCAAGTTTAAGCCGTCCGTGCCTTCTCATAGTGAAGCTTCAACATCCAGACCACGTATAAAGAGAAGCAAAGAAAGGCAAATAGAGGCAAATAGAGGCAAAGAGAGGCGACGAGGGCTGAGGAGGCGCCAATCCTGATTTCCGCAATGATCGACGCAGTGATCTCCAATTTTTTCTCTTGACTTTCTTCATTCCTTCCTTCACGATGTGATTGAGGTATCCACTGAGAGCGAAATAGAGATTGCGCCTCTCCGTGTTTTCATTACCAATGCTCAACGTTCAACCCTGTGCCACCACGGCGGCGGCAGCGCACCTGCGGCATCCACCTAGAGTGAGAATTACTGCTAGTTCGATATCATCATAGGCATTTTTTCACGCCGTACGAAAAGCACCCATTTCACCTCTCTCGCTGCTTTCAATATATCATCATCATCATCATCATCAGCCTTACTACACCCACTGCAGGGCAAAGGCCTCTCCCATGTCTCTCCAATTAACCCTATCCTTTGCCAACTGCATCCACCCTTTGCCTGCAAACTTCTTAATCTCATCCGCCCATCTAACCTTCTGCCGCCCCCTGCTACGCTTACTTTCTCTTGGAACCCACTCCGTTACCCTTAAAGACCAGCTGTTATCTTGCCTTCGCATTACATGCCCTGCCCAAGCCCATTTCTTTCTCTTGATTTCGACTAGGATGTCATTAACCCGTGTTTGTTCCCTCACCCACTCTGCCCGCTTCCGATCTCTTAACGTTACACCTATCATTTTTCTTTCCATGGCTCGCTGCGTTGTCCTTAACTTAAGCTGAACTCTTTTCGTTAGCCTCCACGTTTCTGCCCCGTAGGTGAGTACCGGTAAGATTATGCTGTTGTACACTTTCCTCTTGAGGGAAATTGGTAAACTGCCACTCATGATCTGCGAGAATTTGCCATATGCGCTCCATCCCATTCTTATCCTTCTAGTTATCTCCCTCTCATGATCCGGATCAGCTGTCACTACCTGCCCTAAGTAGACGTATTCCGGCACAATTTCTAGGCTCTCGCTGCCAATTGTGAACTGTTGTTCCCGTGCTAGACTGTTTAACATTACCTTTGTTTTCTGCAAGTTAATTTTTAGACCCATCGATCTGCTCTGCCTGTCTAACTCGTTGATCATGATTTGCAGGTCACCTCCTGAGTGACTCAGCAAGGCAATGTCATCAGCAAATCTCAGATTATTTAGGTATTCTCCATTTATTCTTATTCCCAACTGTTCCCAATTCAGGCCTCGAAATACCTCCTGCAAACATGCGGTGAACAGCATTGGCGATATTGTGTCTCCTTGCCTGACGCCCTTCCTTATTGGAATTTTATTGCTGACTTTATGGAGGACTATAGTAGCTGTGCAGTTGCTATATATATCTTCCAGTATTTTGACATAAGGCTCTTCTACCCCCTGATTACGCAATGCCTGTATGACTGCTGAGGTTTCCACTGAGTCGAATGCTTTCTCGTAATCAATGAGAGCTATATATAGAGGTTGGTTATATTCTGCGCATTTCTCTATCACCTGATTGATAGTGTGAATATGATCTATTGTGGAATATCCTTTACAAAAGCCTGCCTGATCATTTGGTTGATTAAAGTCTAACGTTGCCCTGACTCTATTAGCGATTACCTTACCTCGAATGTACCAGAAGCTTGGAAGAATGCAAACATTATCTTAATTCATAAGAAGGGAGACGCCAAGGACTTGAAAAATTACAGGCCGATCAGCTTACTATCCATTGCCTACAAAGTATTTCAATATATACAGTGCAACTATTATTTTTTCGTCTCCAGTTGTCGTGTTTTAGTATCTCTGCCCAAACGCCTTTGCCTTTCCTCTCTACCCGTCCAGCATGCGTGTCACGCGAATCTTTGTCAGATGGGTCCTCTTTCACCGGCAATAAAGGCCACTTCTCTAAAAGAGAAAGCACACCACATTTCACCAAAGGAAGGAAGAGGTGCCGTAGTGGAGGGCTCCAGAATAATTTCGTCCACCTGGGGATCTTTAACGTGCAATGACATCGGACAGCACAACGCGCCTTTTTGCGTTTCTCCTGCATCTAAACGCTGCCGGCGGTTTAGGGTTTGAGCCCGGGTACTCCGGCTCACTAACGGCGCGGTTCTAACCACTAAGCCACCGCGGTGGGCTCATCTCCCACTTCGCAATATGGAATGTATAATATCGAGTGGTGGCAGCTTGCAACCGAGAATCTAGGAAAGTGATGGTTTCCTTGCCCTCCGGGGCTGTTATCTAGGGCCACTCGCCGATTGTGGCAAGGACTTGTTTTTATAGGTGGTGTCTGCTTGTAAATCCGTCGTAGTGTATTTAGGGGACGCGTTGTTGCAAATTGCGTCGCTTCTTTCAATCTTTGCTCTCACAGCTCTATCTAGGTGAAAGAGCTCTTTCAGCAGACGTTCCTCCATCTGCGCGTGGTCGGGAATGACTCAGTTGGAGCCAGTCGACAGGCACCTACACTTTCATTTTCATTATTCCTTCAGTCGCAACAACCGACAAGCTGTCGCGAGTAATGGTTTAACAGTGAAAATTAGTTGCTTTTAAGAGCGTTAGCTCTCATTTATCATGTTTATCGATTTATTGGAGTCTGCTACCACCTCCCTTTGGCCTGATATTTTCGAAGTGCGAGGAATTCAAGATGGCGGCCCCATAATAAATCGATATAACAACCTAATTGATGATTGATTGGTGACGCCATTAGTATATCGAAATGGTTATTGATTGGTGAAGTCACTGATTTTGTGACGTTATAATTAACCAGTAACTTGACTATGTTTAATCGCTTATATTTGAGTAATTAATGAGCTGATCTTTAAACAAAATAGATATTTGGAATCCTCTAGATGAGTAGCACACGTTAGATGCCAATATCAATTAATAACTTTAATATATAGTTATGGTTAGGCTTATATTTAATTGCTTATAATAAATTAAGAAACAACTAATGTCATGCGTAGCGGGCACGATGACTAGAACATGTTAGGCTCCAATATCACCTAATTAGGTTAATATTTATTATGGTTAGGCTTAACATGGCGGCCCTGACGTCGCCCCCGGCAGATCACCATTTCTTACCTCATGGCGATCGGGTACCTACCGCCTTGAGGTAAGGAAATGTTGCTCTCCAAATAATATAATAATAATAATTGGTTTTTGGGGAAAGGAAATGGCGCAGTATGTGTTTCATATATCGTAGGAGACTTGAACCGCACCTTAAGAGAAGGGATAAAGAAGGGAGTGAGAGAAGAAAGGAAGAAAGAGGTGCCGTAGTGGAGGGCTCCGGAATAATTTCGACCACCTGGATCTTTAACGTGCACTGACATGGCCGAGCACACGGGCGCCTTAGCGTTTTGCCTCCATAAAAACGCAGCCGCCGCGGTCGGGTTCGAGCCCGGGAACTCCGGATCAGTAGCCGAGTGCCCTAACCACTGAGCCACCGCGGCGGGTTCCCTCCAGAATGTCTAAAATTGTTTTCGACCCATAAAGTTCTTTCTTCTTTTAGTCCCTCCTTTATCCCTTTTCTTAAAGTGCGGTTCAGTTTTCCACCGACATGGGAGACAGATACTGCAATATTTCCTTTCCCCAAAATATATATATAATAATAATAATAATAATAATAATAGTATTATTTGGTTTCTTGGGAACGGAAATGGCGCGGTATGTCTCATATATCGTTGGACACATGAACCGCGCCGTAATGGAAGGGATTAAGGAGGGAGTGAAAGAAGAAAGAAGTGCCGTAGTGGAGGGCTCCGGAATAATTTCGACCACCTGGGAATCTTTAACGTGCTCTGACATCGCACAGCACACAGGCGCCTTAGCGTTTTGCCTCCATAAAAACGCAGCTGCCGCGGTCGGGTTCGAACCCGGGAACTCCAGATCAGTGGCCGATCGCTCTAACCACTGAGCCACCGCGGTGGGTATTTCCCCCAAAACCAAATTTCTAATTTATTTCCAAATTGGCCACAAATATCCGACCTCAAGGTGGTAGGCGCCCGCTCGCCGTGAGGTGTGGAAAAAATTGCTGATGGTTTAGCTGTGGTTAACCGTGGTCGAAAGCGAAAAGGTGCATCTCCCTGGCTACGTTTGTGGTCAGCGACTGGCTGTTTCCACAGATAGCCGCACTGACACACACACAATAGTACGCATTTTTATTTGCTAAACATCTTGCTTTTTCGAAACGATAATAAAGGCGCTAACACAAGACGGTGTATATTTATATACCTTGGGAGACATTTACAACTGATTCATTGTATGCGGAGTTATGGAACCAAATCCGGTTCCAAACGAAGCAAAACCCTGCAGATAATTTCAGAAAGCCAAACTGAACAAAGAAATTGGTGTTTTGGGGAAAGGAAATGGCGAAATGTGGGGCAGGCGTCATTTCATTTCATTATCATTCGCTTACGGCGCGGTTATGGTGTCCACCAAGATATGTGAGACAGGCGCAATTTAATTTCCTTAAAACCAACTTTCATTTCATTTTCGTTCTGTCACGGCGCGATTCGGGTGTCCACCGAGATATGTGAGACAGGCGTCATTTCCTTTCATTAAAACCAACTTTCATTTCATTTTCCTTCCCTTACGGGCGCGGTTCGGGTGTCGACCAAGATATGTGAGACAGGCGTCATTTCCTTGTTTGACCTCTAGCTACATGCAAGGTTAAACTTGTTGGCCACCACTGATGGCAGATGTCGGGGCTAGCTGACTATTTTTCTTCCTTGATATTATTATTTTAATAAAAAAAGCACTGACTACTACTTCTCTTATGGGCGCGGCTCTATGTCCACAGAGATAAGTGAGAGAGGCGTGATTTCCTTTCCTTAAAACGAATTTTCAATTAATTTTTCTTCCCTTGCGGGCGCGGTTCCGGGTGTGGGTTTCCATGGCAGGCGTCACAATGATCACACCTAGAGTTCCGCTGAAATCATCAAAGTGCACCGGCGTTATATACAGAAAACACTTTCATGACCTGCGCAAGCGATGCCGGAAGACGCTTTCCCGCTTTACCCGAGGTCAAGGTTAAAGGTCACATTCAAGATAGTTGGTGTAACAGCCGTTGGTCAGTCAGTCAGTCAATCAACTTATTTGCCAAAGGGTGGTAGGTTGCTCCCCCGTCGGCCTCAGCCTAAGCCGAGGCGCAAGGGGGTTGGGCTACCGGGCCGGGGCCGCTGGTCGGTCACAGCCTCGGCCGCCAGACTGAGAAGTTTTTTCTACTTAGCGAGATCCTCGCTTCGCAGCAAATCGTACCAGGCTGTTTCATAATTAAATTTCGCAGCCCCTGGGGAGCTGACAAATTCTATCGGTACGTGTGCCAAAGTTCCTTACCTCCACAGTATTTACATACCCTGTCCTCGACCTTGTGCTGATTGTATATCCCTAAGATTTCAGGGAAAAGTAGGCGTTCGTTTGTATCTACCTCCAGGCCATTGCTTATCTTAGTGAGAGCGATTTGTCTGGGGGATTATTAGTGTACCACTGGTGTAGTTGGTGTACCACTGGTGTACAACTGGATAAGTGTACCACTGGTGTAGCTTAGCTAGCGTTTAGTATGTGTTCGTTTGTAGTGTCTTAAGGGTCTTCTCTTCTAACTAATGGGGGGATATTTGTGTTGTTGGATATTCCTTGCTGGATATTCTGTATGGCAAGAGATTGTCAGCATACACTGCTATAGGTATTAGGTCGCAGCATCCCTCGTGGCGATCAGGGGGAGACAGAGATCGGGCATGTTTGTGAGCGGCTTCGTTTCCTCTTGGTGGTTCCAGGTGACCGGAAAACCAGATGACTAAGGCTTGCCTGGGTGGATGCTTAATCAGGAATGACAACCCAGACCTGTGAATAAATTCGTTATCACGCTGTGTTGAGGTAGCTAACCTCTACCACATGATGTGGGCATGTCAATTTAATCCCATAGTTGACCCAATTCCAAACCCCTCCGAGGAACAGTGGGAGGCTATTGTGCTCAGCGATGATCCTGACCGTCAGCACTGGCTGGTGGAGAGGGCCAGGGCAGCAGCAATAACCAGTGCACTACCGGTCTAGGCAGCCCAGCCACGTGTTCTACGAATATTCAGGAAGTAAAGATGTTTTCGATCAATCAATAAATGTCTGGGGGTGGTAATTTCCTTGTTTTTAGTCGGTAGTCTTCCCTGATTTCTCGGTGTGTGACCGGTGTTTTTCTTGAGTTTTTGCATGCTGGTTGCTCCATCGTTGCCCCTGGTGTCGCTGCTGTAGGTGACGTCATGTGTCGAACCTGACTACCACCCGTTATGCTCATAGTTTGGCATCTACCTACATTCAAAGTGAAACTTGCGGCCACCGTGAACTCTTGCTTCATTCAACGTCAAACTTGCGGTCCGCTGGCTGCTCGAATATCTGGCGTAGTGAAGCTTTTCGCTTCAAAAGTAGCCTAATCACGTGGTAATACAACCATGAATGATAGATGCCGCTGCCGAACCGCTTTCGCTCGTTGCTTCAATGTCTTCCGGACGCAGGTGGCATACTTTTTTGCGTTTCGCATCCATCGAAACTCTGTCGCTGAGGTCGGGTTGAAGCCCGGGTACTCCGGCTGAGTAGCCGAGCGCCCTAACCACTGATCCATATCGGTATGTTCATCTCCCAAGACGCAGTGTGGATTTTAGGATATCCAGGGGTGGCACCTTGCAACCGAAAAGCTAGGAAAGTGATAGCTTCCTGGCATTTCGGAGCTGTGATCTTGGCCCACTCTTCGATTTTGGCAAGTGCTTCATTTCTAATGCGGCATCTGCTTCTAAACCCTTCATAGTGTATTTGGCGGACACGTTGTGGCAACGCGGGTATCTTTGAATCTTTGCTTTCACAGTCTTTCGAGCTGAAATAGCTTTTTCAGCAGACGTGCCTCCGTCTGCACGTGGTCCTGTTTGTGACTCGGCTTGAACCAGTGGACAGGCCGTTACACTGTTATTTTCATTCTTCCTTCAGTAGCCGCCGCGGGGAGGAGTGGTTATGGCCCGAAAGACACTGGTTCGATCCCGGCCGCGGCGGTGTAATTTCGATGGAGGCGAAATTTCAGACGCCCGTGTATTATGCAATCTCAGTGCACGTTAAAGAACACCGGGTGGTCGAAATTTCGCTAACCCTTCACTATGGCGTCCCTCATAGCTTGAGTCGCTTTGGGACTTTAAAACTCGATAAGTTATAAATTGTGTTCCTTCAGTCGCAACAACGACCGACACGCTGTGTTGAGTAATGGTTGAACTGTGCTTGGCATTTCTCTGCTGCTCATCAAAGCGCTTACCGAAACTCGTGTGCAATCGCGCGTGCACTCCAAAAAAATAATGAAAGCTGACTGGCATTAGTAGCCGAGAGTTGTGGAGTAGAAGGCTCGTTTTGACTCTGTGAGTTGCTAGGTTGGGCATCTCATATGTCTTCGCGTCTACGCTCACGTGCATATTCGGCCTTTCGCTTGCGGTCTTAGGTTCGGTCGTTTTCCAGACACACTTTACGGACTCCAGGGCCCGCTTGCACTGAGTTAGTTTAGTGCCCAGTGTTGCTTTATTCGCAGTTCATCTCCGTTGCGTTTTGGAAAGAAAATGCACATGACTGGCTCCGTGGGTCTGTGCACACCCCTATTGTGTTTTGAGGTGAGCAGGTTATACCCCGGTCACACGGCCAGTTTCAATGGCCATCGAGTCGAGGGCCTTCGAAATTCTCAATCGACATCGAACTCGAAGGAGTTGTGTCTCTGCTACACGGCAAATCTCAATGGCCATTGAAATGGTTCTCGTGTCTCACGCCAAGCTTGTGTGGCTCCACAATGGCTACTTTAGATTTTGCAAAAATAAGAAAAATATTTTATAAATGTATACTAAATGCTTAAATACACGCATAAGCGCATGTCGTTTAAAACCCTCTTAATTGCACGTACGCGACGGACAGATGCAGACTCTGCAGTAGCCACTCTAATACAACACGAGCTTTTCCTCTGTCTCCAAGTTTCCTGTGTACGTCCTGTTAGCGCACGCTGTTTAATAGAGCTAGAACCAAGCCAGTCCAGCTGCGTCGGAGCGCTGCAACGCCTGGCTTAACACCTGAGAAATCGCCTTGATATCTGAAAAACAAAAGCTATTTGTCTCTTTAAACTTTATGCGAGGGTAAGAATGGCCAAATCGAAGGCGAATACAATAGTTTAGAACACGATATTGCTTTGAGGGGTTAGCGACGAAGTCGTTATCGCTGTGAAGCGGGCGGGCAGAGCGCCGACATGTTGTCAACGCTAAGTACGCAAGCAACGCAAAGACCGCAACGCAAAAGTAATGCGCGTAATGAGCTTCAAACCAGCCTGATATAATTTTAAAATTATTGTACAGACTGCTTGCATTAAGGTTGAGGCGAATAGTGTTTGTTCATGCTTTTGTACCGTGAATGTATCGTGTACGATAGTGCGCTTGGGGCCGCTGAAGGCAACGCTAGCAACCTTGGGCAGCGCTCGAAGTTCTTTGGAATCTCGATGGAGTTCCGCGCTGCTCCGTTGACTTGATAGACCATTGAGTTGATGGCCATTGAAACTGCCTGTGTAGCAGCGCTAGATCACCTTTGAGTCGATAGACTATCGATTCGAGGGCCCTCGAAATGTTCGTGTGACAGGGGTATTAGGTTGATCACATTTTGCTCTAAAACTCGGCTGCCTCAGCCGAAACTAATGTAGCGTTGCGTGCAGGTGGAACGCAGGGCGCGACTGTAAAGCCCGGTTCACGACGAGAGACGCACATCTGATTCATGTCGTTGTTCTGACTAATAATAATAATGATAAAAATAATAAAGATACTTTATTGCCATCATAATTTATTAAAAAATTCGACAGGCCCGTCTAAGCCACATGCGGCTTGTAGGACTTGGCGCGGCATATTACCAGGACAATACACGTTTTTTATTCTATTTAAAATACAACAACGAAAGCGAAGTAGCATAAAAAGGGTTCCCTGTTTATGACGGGTAAAGTGAAAGAGACTCACGACAGTGAAATCCTGTGGAAAAGGCTCCTACAAGAACCTTGAGATCAACAACAACAAGAACAAAAACAACACCACCACCACCACACCAACAACAACGACAACGACGACGACGACGACAACGACAACGACAACGACAACGACGACGACGACAACGACAACGACAACGACGATGACGACGACGACGACAACGACGGCGACGAAAACGACGACGACGATGACGAAAACGACGACGACAACGACAACAACAACAACAACAAAATAATAGTCTTTGTTTCCACTTTGTATTCAGTACAATTGTGGTTCAGGCCCGTGATAGCCAACAAGGGACTTACCGGACTGGCCCCGGCACTCAAAGCAAAGCGACAAAATGGACAAAATGGCAAGATATCAATAGAAAACACTTATGGCTACAAAGAACGCTAAATATAAATTATTACGAAATTCACGATTACTGCTTATAATTGGTTCTTTGGGGAAAGAAAATGCATAGTATCTGTCTCATATATCGTTGGACACCTGAACCGCGCCGTAAGGGAAGGGATAAGGAAGGGAGTGAAATTGGAAAGGAAGAAGAAGGTGCCGTAGTGGAGGGCTCCGGAACAATTTCGACCACCTGGGGATCTTTAACGTGCACTGACATCGCACAGCACACGGTCGCCTTAGCGTTTTTCCTCCATAAAAACGCAGCCGCCGCGGTCGGGTTCGAACCCGGGAACTCCGGATCAGTAGTCGAGCGCCCTAACCACTGAGCCACCGCGGCGGGTACGATTACAGCTCCAAGATAAGGAGTATGCAAAAAGGACACAGAACAATAAAACAGAATCACGTTCATCTTCGTGACAAACAAAGAACGACCGCGGCCAACATAGAGCTTGCAAGTGCATCCTCCGGTTCCGCAAAGAAGTCACTTCAAAAAGTTCATCAGGCAATTCGTTAAAAATTCAGGCACATAACCGCAGCGTCTTTTCTACGATACCGCGTCGAACTCCGGGGTACAAAATAACGAGTCGACTGCCGCAACTTTCTGCTGGGAACATTCAGCACTAAAAAGTTGGAATTCCTAAAATGGCGATTGCCTCCTATCTTTTATTTCCGCTGCCCCAGCTCAGGTGCTTCAGTGTCGATGGCAGTCCCGGCGCTTGCAAAAACCTTTTCCTTCCTTTATATTATTATTTTTAAAAAAGCCACCTACTACTACTACGAACGACTGTTCGCGCAAATTAAGAGCGAAATGATGGAAGAATGAGGAATTGGAAACGTTAGCCCCGAATGGCAGAGCGCAATTGTATGTAATAGTGTTTAACATGTTTTTCAAGAGCGTATTCTCACGGTCATGCCAACGGGAAGGACACGAAGCATAAACAGTGATGCCATACCTAAGGACACTATACGTGAGCGCATGCGTAATACCTTTTTTCACGGCCCAATGCACCAAAGATTTCACATTAAAATTAACCATGAAACCTTACGAAGCTTCGAACATACGTAAGCGAAGTGTTCATGCCATGATAAGTAACCGTCGAAGAACACACCCAGATATTTGTACGAGTTGACATATTCCACTGGCGAACTGCGAAGAAACCAATTTCCGTGTACGATAAAACCTGGTGACATTTAACTTGCACTGTTTCTCCTCCATCGAAACGCGGCCGCCCTGCTCGGAGCTGGGGTAGGTTTTGCAGCACCCCAGGTGGCGCAGCGTGTCATATACGCCACTCCGCTTTCCTGAACGAAATTTTGTGCGCAGACGACTGCCGTTATTCGCCGAATCCTGGCAATCGAGACTAGTTCTAATGTTTAATTAGAAAAAAAAACAGGCTATCGTCTGCTACCTCGGGGTCAGTGGTTGATCGCAACCAGTAGTTTGCGAACAATATTTTACAACCCGGACAGAGAAATACCGAACCCACGGTATGCAGCGCGCGGCACGTTTGGTGGCCGCAGCGCGCAGTGATCGCCTGCTTCCGTTGCGAACATTATCGGCTCACTCCTGTGCTATGCGATCTCAGTGCACGGTAAAGATCCCCAGGGGATCGAAATTATTCCGAAGATGGCCTCTACGGCACCTCTTTTTTCCTTTCTTCTTTCAATCCCTCCTTTATCCCTTCCTTATGGCGCGGTCCGGGTGTCCACCGAAGTATGTGAGACAGTTACTAGGTCATTTCCTTTACTCAAGCAGTTGTAAAAACTGTGCAAAGGCTCTTTAAAGGAAAAATTTATACACGGATGCTCATAACATTAATAAATCGTCTGCGCGCACACTTCCATTCAACACGACTGTTGTTTCCGCAAGATCGACAAGTAGACCACGATCTTGCAAAAAGTTATCAACAAAGCTGTGCAGCTATGAGCGTTTGAAAATACAGCGTGTTCTCAACTTTCAACCAAGCGACCGGAGCAATCAGCAGTAAGCTGTGCGGCTTTTTGATCACTGTTAAAGTACTGCAAACGGATGTTCTAATACCTCATTTGGAAAGAAAAAAATTAGAGGATTGCACTCATATCTGCTTAAGAGGAGAAATGCAAAAGCCTGTCCCATTCCTCTCTCTCATTCTCTCTCGCTTTCTTTTTCGTGTTTTATTTTTTACTTTATGAGCGGCTAGCGGCCTGATTGATGACTGCAATGTTCGCGCCTGAAACTTTTGCAGCCGGGCGCCGCAAAGCGCAAATGTCTCCGTGCTGCCTCGCGTCAGAAGGGCACCTCTGCCCGCGTTCCATCGCGGAGAGGAAAAAAGGGCTCCTTCCTAGAAACAGAGAGCGAGAGTGTAACAGAAAGAAAATGGGGAACGAAGGCGCGAAATCACCAAAGTGTCCGTTATTGCAATGGGTTACTGTCCTATATGGAGCATCACGCTCTACTGTCTGCAAAGCAGAAAAAAATAATGAAAAATAAAATATAAAAAAATGTTGAGGGGGGCTAGGCAGTATGCTTTGCTGTCACAACTGTTTTCTCTGGTCATGAGCAAGAAAGAATGGCAGGGGGAGGAGAAGGGCAGCATGTGGAAGCAAGCACGCAAATTGGTATGTCCTCAGGCGATGCACTCGGGGGCTGTGAATTCCTGTAGGGCTAGGACTCTGACCTCTGAAGTGTAGAGAGAATACCAGGGTTCTCATTCATACCGGCCTGCACAGTATTAAACTTATATATAAAGTATGATTCTCTTTGCTCACGCTCACGGGTATTTTGGAAGCCGCTCGGTAGCAGCGTAACTTTTAGTTTGTGAAACTCATGACCTTCCTGGGTAAGATGTTTCAACAGGATATATATATATATATATATATATATATATATATATATATATATATATATATGCAAAGTTCAGAAATGCTTCATCTAGAGAGATTCATTTTGAGTCGACGTTTCGGACAGAGCCTGTCCTTGCTCAATACTGAAGATACAGCGATCTTCCTTCCCTTCTTAAGGAGTTGGAATTGGCACACATGTCCGCCACATGAACAGAGAAACAAGCAATCGGATTCTGGAAAGAAGATGGGCACAAAAGAAAAATACTAGAAAAGGAAGAAAGAGAAATAAAGAGAACAAGAAAAACGCGCGGTCGCCCCCTGTCCACCGAGCAGCCGCGGGGAGCGGGCAGGAATTGTCGAAGTCACAATTCTTCACAAGTTCGCCTAACTGAGCAATATAAACCTCTGACAGGTCTAGGCTCACCAGGGTTCTGTAAACATAACTTGAACCACGGTGGTGTTCCGTCGTGGCTGAGAACAGACGGTCGCAAGTGTTGAGCGCCGTTAGAAACGCATCTTCGCCTTTCATAACTTCATTTAATTGAGGTCCCTGCTCCCTCGATTAATAATTTCGCCCGTGGCGGAAGGCGTTCCGCAACGACGCTGACCTTCGACGCCGCGCGAATGCAGAAGCATAGCTTTGCGCCGGGATGCAGCAAACTCAGGCGCCAGACGCCTCTAAGTAGGTAGAAAACAGTGCCTTCCACTGGTTCCATGGTATTGGTGGCTAGCCCGGTGTTTCCAGGAATGTACGAGGGGGCGTAAGATCTTGTGAAACTCATAGTAATGGTTTACCTCGTCGGCACGCTGTTTTATTGTAGATACAAGATCGAACGACACACCGGAGCGAGCGATGTCATGCTGACGCCAAGTTTCCGCTGACCCCCCCCCCCCTTTACTTTTCCTGCGTCACGTATACGTGGTGTCAAGCAACATGCATGTGACTGAAACTGAAACTCTGAAGAAGCGGAACTGAAAGTAAGAGAACCGAAACTGAAAATAAGAGAAGAGAAACTGAAACTGCCGCATAGTTCATTACCTGATGGACACAAGAGTATCACGTATTACTTAAGGTCTTCATAAAACCGCTGTTCTTCTTTAAGATTAGCAGCATTAGTATATGTTTTCTATTAATGACACCCAGGTAATGAACATGATTTACCAACTTAAGTTGTGTTGGTTCCGGTGCAACACGAATAATTTATAGGCATGCATTTGTGTATACGTCAGAAATCAAATTGTGAAGCAAGCCTTGAAACTGCCTGTGCATTTCTCATAAAAAACGGAAAAATGATCCTGCTTTCATAGCATTCGTGTCATCTATATCAGATGTGATTGTAATTGTGAGCTATAACTTGAAACGACCCATGCTGGCTGCATGCATGTCATCTATATCAGATGTGATTGTAATTGTGAGTTATAACTTGAAACGACCCATGCTGGCTGCCATCAAAAATCACAATTTTTAATTATTAAACAAACCTCATAGCTCATTTCTGTCACGAAAAGAATGAAACGCTTCACATATATCTCATTGCTTTGGTACAGTCATGGTTCATTGTGCAATGTAATATCTGATTCAGGAATATTTTTGGTACTTTTTGCACGGTCTTTTCCTGAAATTCAGCGCATCCACTGGTGTTGCGTTTCCGCGTGGTTTTCTTTTTTTAACTGACTACAGGTGAATAGCCACCGGATTCTTGGCCGATCGCCCAGTGTGGGTATGTGTCATCTTTTGACAGGCTAACAACATCAACATTCGTCTTTCACTTCCACTCATACATGTGCTGCACTATACTTGTTCTACATTGTATTGATTCCATCCATAATCATGTCAGAGTTTAAAGACAAATCCTCAGTTTTTGCAGATCTTTACTATGTGCCCACTTTTCGTTATTGCGAAAATGATGGCCCAATAAGTAATGAAGAAGGTAATATTGTCCACCGCTTCAGTTCGCAAAAGCACTATGAGAGAGAAAGGCCAAACACTCACAGCCAAAGTACCTTCCACATACTTCTAAGCTGTGCACATAGAATCACTAAAAAAGGTAATTTTCCCTAAGCTTAATCCATACTACGGCCAGCTAGTTGTGAGAAATGTATGTGTAAGCATGGAGAAAGGGGTGAGCCGGAATGTTGTCATGATTCATGGAAGAAAAAGACAGTAGGCATGGGAGGCATTGGCCACGCTATCAGCTCCCGCAAGTTAGGTTCACGCAAGCTCCGCTTCAGGTTATCTGATCTCCTTGCAACGAGTTGCTGATACGCAGGCTGACCCCGTCTTCCATAACGACCATATTTACCCGCGCCATGCGAAACATAAGCCCGCGAAAATCTTAATTGGTCTTCTTTCTGAACACCTACAGAATTTTCCTCATCATACTGTTCTCTCCACTGATGCCTGCGGCATCTGTGAGAAGGCGGCGATTGGGATATAATCGCAGGATCTGGCTTGGAGCTATTCCGTTCGTATCCGTGATTATACTCCTATATTCTTCGTATAGTTCTTTGCTATTGGTACGGCTCTTCTCAAAATACCCAGGCATGTAGCACGGGTTCTTATTCTTGCAGACTGCCTTTCAGTTCTAGTCTCTCTCCAAAATTTCAAAAAATCTTTATTGAATCGGTCGCATAGGTTTTTTGTTCCGTGCACAGTGCGCGAGATCCGCTTTGTCCGGGTAACTGCAGGCATTCGGTGTCTATTTTAACGAGGTGGCTGATTTATTGGCAAGGTCAGCTCTCAGCGCTCCTGTAATCTATCCCGTCCCTCACCTCATTCTGTTGGAAACTTCACGTTTGCAGCTTTCCCAAAGTGTTTCAGCCAGCTTGAATGATCCGTTGTTCAATACCGTGGATTTTCACCGCCTAAAGTACCCATGGAATGTCCGGTGGTGTAAATCAAGGCGTTGTGAAGTGTCCATAACGCTTCTGCGATGCAGAATCCCTCACTTAAATTTGTACTTATGCAAATGCGGGTTCGCTGCGACAAACATTTGTGTCTGATGTGGGCAAGTTGAAACATTAGATCATGTTCTCCTCTCTTGCCGGCGGTACGCAGTTCAAGGAAAGCAGTATTTGGAGGTCCCACTTTCGAGGTTAGGACTCCCACTGTCTCTTCAAGTTCTTCTCTCGTTCGGTATGAGCGCCAGTTTAAGGAATTCCTGTTAAGCAGTGTGTGTGGCTACTTTCATGATTACATAAGTGCAACTGATCGGTCACCTTGTTAGGTGTATAGAAAATTCTGTCTCATGTCCAAAATGCTTGATTCTATTTCTGGTAATTCATATTTCTTAAATTTAACTGAATTTCCCGATTTTTATCTTGATTCAGTCTTCTACGCCGCCACCTCACGACTTTTTTCCCCCCGTGCAAATACTTCATTGGCAATCTCCACTGTACCTTGGCAAATCCCTCCGCGTGGGTATGTGCCATATTTACTGAGGTGAAGAAGAAGAGTGTGGACTACAAACACTATCTGTACTTGTGATCTGTGTTTTTTTTGTCTGTTTTCATTGTAAGGCAGTAATAGGTAGAAAGGCATGCACTTTATGGGCATACCCTGTGCACATGAATGCGGAAAGCTGGTCATGGCTGTCAAAGCATTGCCAACAAAGCAACGGTACCTTCAAGAAACAGGATAGGGCTGTGACCCCTCACATGCAATGATTTTCATACAATTTGAAAATGTGGCAATTTACAGCAGTCCTGTGGTTATATTGCTGCAAACCAAGCTAGCTCATTTATGCGGAAACATTTTTAGAGGCTGCCAAAAAGGAACATGTCAAAAAGTTGCACATAGCATCCTGTTTCATTGATGATGTTTATATGTGTGGTAAACGATAGGAACAAGCATCTCTGTGTTGGCTAACTGCTCTGCAATCCACGCGCTGTCATGCAGTACATACACAATCACAGTCAAGTGACTGCAGGACGGTCTGCAACCAGTAACTTGCAACTATACTATGCAGCAAGCTTCTTTGCACTGTTTTTGTTACATTTATCGAACGATGGCATGCAATTGGTATGGCTATTTCTACACAGTGCATTTTCTAAAGACTCCTTTCTGCCATACTGTACTTTTTACCCAAAAAGCTTCCTACAGACTCATTTAAATCGCTACGCATAAAGATGTTTGTAGAAGGTGCGTGAGCCCGAACAAAAAAAAAATGTTTTTATTTTCCTTAATTCTTCGGTGTTCCTGATTATCACGACATGGGCATTTATAGGTTGGTACAACTTTTTTCAGGCATCACAACTGATGCACCGATGTGTTTGGTACAGATTCATCTTCAGACATTTCATATCTGTTGGGTCAAAAAAAATACGAAATAATAGTTGACTGCATTACTTTTGACTGAGATAATTAGCATCACACAGCATGCTCTTGAAATTCCTCTAGCTGTCTGTAATTGGCTTCATTATATAGCATCATACTTGTTTCATTTAAACTCTGCACACTGCTCTTTTCACCGCACATGGCGACATGTCACGCGGAGCCCCGTGGGAATGGCCGAAGAGGATTAGGAGGTTGGCTGCTACTTCCCTGGAATCCAAACGCAGCTATAGGCACCTGTAAGTCACGGTTAATTTCGGAAAGACAGCATTGCCGGCTTCCTTTCGTCGTCTTGTCCATCGTGCGTCGCGTCTCGCGGCGAACCCGACAAAGGGCAAGCCATCAACCCCCACCTCCCCTCCCCCTCTCCTCCTGAAACGGGGGAAAGATTCCGCAAATAGTTTCCTAGAGACGTCCTTTTTTTTCGGTGGGGTCAACGATGGGTCAAACGACAAACCCAAGCGGTGCGAGGCAACGTTCTCTTTTCATTTTAGAGACGCAAGCTTGCACTGCAAAATGAAACCTTGTCTTTCTCTTCCAAATGCAATTTCATTTCATTTCATTTCACTTTATTTTTGCAGAGTACAAGTTACATCCTAGAGAGATGCTAGGGCTAAAAGCTGCTAAGAAGCAGCTTGACTGGGCCCAAGCACCTCTGAAATGGCAGTACACGACAAACGCACTTCAAGCAAGAAAAAAAAATGTTTACAAATATATATAGATTATAACAAACACAAAAAACAACGAAGCAAGTGACATATAGATTCAATGCAATGAAAACAATGAGCATGTATGTTCACTAACAAGAGTTTACAGACGCATGAAAACAAAGAGAGGACCCGAGAAAAATAGAGAGAAAAAAAACACTTATTAGGCATACATGGCACCGGCAGACAACAGAGGCACATAAAATGCAACCTGGCTATATATTAACAAAATACATTTTTAACTAGCTTGGTTTAACAGTAGCCAGAACTTTGTAATTATTAAGAGTGGTCGGTAAATTGTGTTCAAATTTTTTAAAGTTTATAATTATTTCAAAAATATGGAATATACCAGAGATCGGTGTTTCGGGTGTAGAGTCGATTCGAAGTGATCCTTAAATGTGCAGTACGTATTAAGAAAAATCTATGAGCAGAAGAAGAATGGTAAAATAAGTTCAAACTGAGAAAAACATACTTGTGTTCAAAACGAATTATGCTATAATTTCTAAATGCAGTTTGCATTGGAGAGAGATAAGGAAGGTTTGCAATGTAGCGGATAATTTTCTGCAGAACTTGTATTTTTACCCCATTTGTTTTTGTGGTGGTTGCCCAAACAGAGTTACAATAATTCAAAACGGAACCGAAAAGAGCATGATAATTTTGAATTTTCACGTGAGTGGGAAGGAGCCATAGACATTGTAGTAGAACACCTGCTGCTGAAAAGAACTTTTTACCAATATTTTCCACATGCTGATCTCAGCTGAGATGCGACGAGAAAGTTAACTCCAAGATTTTGTGGCTGTCAACAATTTGAATTTCTTTACCTGCGTATTTTGGAGCGCATCGTAGTTCGACTGGCTTGTTCCTTGCACGGAAAATTATTACCTTAGTCTTTGTAGGGTTTATTTGGAGGCAATTAGAAGAGGACCAGTTCTCTAGTTTCGTAAGGGTTACGTTGCACTCTTCAATTAACTTGTTTATGTCGTGACCAGAGATAAGTATACTGCTATCATCGGCATATATAATTAATTTCGCTTTGTCATAAATATGCACAATGTCATTTATATAGATGTTAAAAAGCATCGGCCCCAGAATGCTGCCTTGAGGCACACCATTTCGTACCGCCAGAAAAGAACACTGACGGTTGTGGATATAGACAGATTTTTTTCGATTTTGCAGGTATGATTTCATGAGGTCTAAAGGTATTCCACGAACTCCGTTTTGAGAAAGTTTTTAAGTTAAAATTTGATAGTTTAGGGAGTCGAAAGCCTTACTAAAATCAATGAAGATTCTGACAGTGAGAATACCTGCTTCAATGTTTTGCAGGATACATTCCTTAAGTGATAACAAAGCTGTTTCCGTCGACTTGCCCCCCGGAAGCCAAATTGAGCCTCAGACAGGATTTGTTTTGCATTAAAACAGTTCACTAGACGGGAAGATTACTTTTTCTAAGCCCTTTGAAAAGACGGAAATCACAGATATTGGTCTATAATTGGACACTACATCTTTATCTCCCCCTTTAAACACAACTGTCACTCTTGCTTTCTTCATTTCTTCCGGGTAAACTCCCGTTTCAATTACCAAATTGAAGATGTATGCAAGCACAGGTGCAATAAAAGATAGTACATATTTGACTGGTTTTATCTGAATATTGTCAACATCTAAGGCTTTGCTATTATTGAAATTCATAAAGGTTGTACATACTTCGGTCTCATTGGTGGGCTCAAGGAAAAGGCTTTCGAAAGGGCTAAAAGAGAAGGAACTTCAGGTAGATGTATCATAGGTAAATGGGTAGCAAAAAATTGCTGTTTAAATGGCCAGCAAGAGCCTGACCGGATAATTCAGAGCCCTTATAGATTATTCGATAACCTGGCGAATTTTTCGTATTGTGACGTAACAAGTTATTTACAGCTTTCCACACAGCGTTTGAATTTCTCATTGTAACATCAGAGAACAGTTTTTGATCATACACAATCTTAGTACGCCTAAGCTCAGCATTCAGATTATTTCTTGTTTTTTTAATAAGATGAGAGATTCTAGAGAGCGATTATTTAAATAGGCACGGTACTTGTTTTTGCGCTTTATCATTCTTTTGAGCTCTGGCGTGATTCATGGTATTCTTATTCGTTTAGACTGTTTAATGTTATTGAAGGGAAAGTACCTAGGGTATATTTCTACAAAAACCTTGATAAATGCTGAATATGCATTATGAGTCTTTTATATCGAATTACTAGGTGTCCTGTCCAAAACCAGTTCAGCTTATCTGGGTACCCCCAACCTTTTTTATTTGCGTGTAACTCCAGCACTTCTTCACCTTTGTCATTGTAGCCGCTATTGTTTCTCAAGTACCATGCACCATCTTGATGTTAGCAGTTCTATAATTCAAGCATTCCGCAGGGCTTGAAGGACCTATTTAATTGGAAATGAGAACACGTGCACAGGGTGGAAAGCGTGTGATCTGCCAGGAAACACTGAGGCCGCCCCGAGAAGGGCCTTTATTAAGGTTGACAGCCTTTTTGTGCATCTTCCCTTGGCAGCGACGATAGAGCGTGTGCGGTCCCCATGGTTTTGCCCCAGCTGTCGAAGCAATCCTCGGACAGGACCATGACCTTCGACATCTGATGTTTTTATTTAAAAAACACAGGGACCAAAGTCGTGCTGTATGCAGTGCGATCGCCATGTGGTTCCACTGAGGGCGAATAATCATCCACCTAGCCGGGCCCTTTGGACAGATTCAGGAAACGACTGAAAAGAACAAAAGTAACAAGCAAACAAAGGTGTGCTGCAAACAAGTTAGAACGCAAAGAAACGAAGGCGCGCCGCGCTAATGCTGTAGCGAGGTCTAATATGTAAATTTTCGCGGCTTGCATTGATTTCTACAAAGCGTGAGTAGTCGCTACGGAAATAAACAAAGGCGCACTGGAGCTGGGTAAGTCTGTAGCTACAAGCACGAGTTTTTGTCTCTACCGCCGATTTCCACACCGCGCGATCGTCATAACTTTTCTTGGACTTGCTGTTGAAGCTGACAGCGATCATAAAAATTAAGGCCGCCGACGGAGGTGGCAGAGGCTTGCCATTGAAAGTAACAAAGCCGTGCACTTTGTCAACCAGGCAACGAGGCCTAGCGCGAGTTTTAGAGCTGACTTGGACAAAGCGCGAGACGGCGCGCGCTTCTCACGCTTGCCAACGCAAAGAAACAAAGGCGCGCTGCGCTAGGATAATGCTGTAGCGAGGTCTAATATGTAAATTATCACGGCTGCCGTCGATTTCTACAAAGCGCGAGAAGTCTCTAAGGAATTAAACAAAGCTGCACTGCACTGCGTGAATGCTGGACACTTGGGCCAGGCGCGATTTCCACAATGCGCGAGTAGGAACTTCTGGACTTACCATTGCAGCTGATAGCGATCCTAAAGGGCAGATTGTAGTGGCAGAATTATCGTGGCCACTTTTACCCTGGGCTTGCCACTGCAAAGAAACAAAGGCACACGGGGGTCGATGTCCCGGCCTCTGGCCACGTGGTATCGGTTCGCGGCAAATAAGGGCAGCATCGGCTTGCCAGAAGCATCCAGGAAAAGATGCTGCAAAAAAAGTTATGTTACAAGCGCCGCAATTTGGCGAGTTCTGCACGAGAAAACTTTCGAAAACGTTGTTCAACCCTTACCTCGGGGTTGAGAACGTGCACGCCCGACAAGCGCTTCATCGTGGCTGTCAGACGGCGGTTCAGATGGCGACGCCGGCGGTCCTCAAACCGCAACTTATGTGGGTCGTCGTAATGGCGTTGCAAAATTTTGAACACCAGCACGACACAAGCCACGTGCTCCTGCAGCAGCAAAACGAGGTCCCGGAATGCGCAATGCATGTAGGTAAGCGGTACAGCACTTAATGAAGCGAAATTTGAGATAAAATGCGTACCTTTATGTCGCTGGCGATTTCTCGAGTGCAGCGCCTTTTGGGGGTCGTCGCAATGTCGTGGAAGCAAGAACTGTACAGAAATTTCAGCTGGCTCTCGCCGACGAGCCCACCACGCAAAAAAACCATACCTGGACAGCTCCCGAAACGCGCGCGTCGCCTCCTACGCTCACGAAGAGAATGCCCGCAGACCACGCACGCCCGGCGGCCGGCCGGCCGGTCCTAGCGATTCCCTAGGCCCTCTAGGGACAGGCCGAGAGACGCGCGGGAACCCCATATGCGGTTGAGAACGAGGGCGAAGCGAAAAAAACGTCACTCAGACACGCATCCCACCGACCAATCGGCGTTTCCAGCCTACCGACCCGCAAACGCTTCTGTTGGGGCTGGTGGGCCACGGAAGAAAGGAATGGAGCCGCTGACTCGCCACCGTCGCTAGGCTTAGCACCGACGCAAGACGACAAACACAGATTGCACATGAATGGCCGCGAGCCGGACTTCAAAAGCTGCAGCTCGTCGTCACTCCAAGTGACACACTTCGCGTGTACACATTTGTTACAGTCGGCACAACGAAGAAACTGAATAATAATAATAATAATAATAATAATAATAATAATAATAATAATAATAATAATAATAATAATAATAATAATAATAATAATAATAATAATAATAATAATAGATTTATTGCACAAAAGAATACAAAGCACAAGAAATGGGCCTGTCAAAGCCAACGATGGCTTAAAGGACTTGGCCTGGCAAAATCAGCGGACGAGTGTGCAATATTCATATCAGTATCGACGCATAACGAGGTAAATGCAGGAGTACTAACAATTAAGAAGCTTAACACAAACAAGGAGCAAATCGCGAGACAAGGATTAATACCAATAAGATAAGATGTACATATTTCATAGATGATGACCAATGCATATTAGAAGTACTGAAGCAACCGCGTTACAATGAACAAATAATGTTTTTCAATTCCTTTTTGACGTAATCGAGAATGCCTCATTTGGCAAATCGTTCAGAATTTTCGGCAGAAACACAGCGTCTAGTTTCACCATATCTTGTTGAGGAGCGCGGCACTACAAAGCGAACACTATTACAAAGGCTTCGGGGGGCAGTGGAGCATGTTTTAAAATCACTAAACCAAAAACGCCGTAGCACCACAGTTTTCAGAAACAAAGACCAGAAGCATGGTAAGCCAAGCGCCGAGATGTTATGATCTTTGAGTGACGGATTATTGTAGGCTATATTTCTTAGTATGTTCCTTAACAAAGAATCCACGCGGTTTTGCCGTCGGGTGGGGCAAAAAGCAAAGACGGTAATCCCATATCAAAGAGTGCTGTAGACCGAAGCATGTGCTATCGTTTTTTTTTTTTGCTTGAAATGGTACGATAGATTTGATGTTGAAAAATAGCCATGCAGCGCTCCTGAGCTTATCGCAGACGTGTGATAGCTGAGTGTGCCACGACATATCACTGTCGAAGAATACTCCCAGGTATTTTACAGAGTTCACGTAGGTAATTGGCACGCATCGACAGGAATGACAGTTGTGACTGTGTAGAAAAACTGGCGCGTCCATTATGGTTAACTTTAAACGAGATCTGAAGCAAACGAGTTGGGTTTTTGAGGCGTTAACCTTTAAATGATTATCAGTGAACCAAGTCATTGTGTTGTGTATATTATATTGGAGATTAGAGATAGCCATGGTATAAGAAATATGTTTTGAGAGCAAAACAGTGTCGTCAGCGTATTGAAATATTAAACCTTTTGAAACAACCCTAGATAGATAATTATTAAATATATTGAAAAGCAGATGTCATAGTATGAAACCCTGAGGAACTCCGGCCTTCAGTGAAGTTTACGACTTGCGTTTTTGATTTCGTCTAAGACAACTACTTGTGATCGTTCGGCGAGATAGCTTTTGAGAACATGGTAAAATGTCCCCCTAAAACCGCTGGAATATAATTTTTGTAAGAGAATCCCGTGAAGAACTCTCTCGAAAGCTTTTGATATGTCCAAGAATAAAGCAACGCTAAACAAATTTTGGTCAGAAGCTGAAAATAGTTCATCAGAGAACTCTTCTTGAAGGGTTAACGTACCACGGCCGTCTACAAAACCAAACTGTCGAGTCGACAGAATTGAAAATTTTTCAACAAAGGACGACATGGATTTCAAGAGAAATTTTTCAATAATATGAGAAACTATGGGTAGGATTGTAGTAGGCCGATAATTTTTCATGTCATCCCTTTTCCCTCTATTATAAAACCCCTTGAAAATCGCAGTTTTAAGCTCCTTGGGGATAAACGCGGTATCAAGAAAGCCATTTAACATGAAGAGCAGGATATTGGATAATGCTGCAAAGTTCCTTTGTAGCAGATTCCGGATAAGCCGTCGATGCCAGGAGGCTTATTGCGCTTAAAGCTGAAAATTATTTGGTGAAGGTCATTTTCTGAAAATCTAGGTAGGAAAGCGGACGCTGATATAGAATCCTTAAGCGTGTATTGGACGGCCTGGCAAGAAGATGCCTTCTCAGAAGCCAGTGCAAACACATGGTTGAGCTTATCTACGACCTCGACCGAATCGGCTGGAAAAAATGAAATTGGGGAACTGTTTGCAGCGTTCTTGCCACGAAGATAATTTATCAGTGACCATGTTTTTGCAGGGTTCTTTGATACTGGTGAAATTTTTCGAAAAAGCACTGGCGCTTCGTGGATCTTCTTAAGGCAACTACCCTATTTCGTGCGGCTTTGTACTCGAGACGTAGGTGTTTATTTTTGAGGCATGCTTACACCGCTTCCAGAGCGTGTCTCTATTGGAAATGGCAAGCATTATATCTGCAGTCAACCAGTTGTAATCCTTCCTGACCTTGTTTATTGCGACGTGCTTTGAATTATTTTCGAACTTTTATTTGGTCGCAGAAGATACTATACACATTGTCTGGAGAATTAGATTCAGTTATTGCTATCCAATTAAAACTGTTAATCAAGTTATCTAAGGCCCTCTTGTCAGTTACAGTGATGTAGATTAAATTATTGGATGTGGTGGTTCTAACAGCAGCTGGCGCAGGAAACGATGGCGACGAACGACAAGCGAGGAGATAATGGTCCGAAAAACGATGCAAAATAACACAAGAAGCAAATGAGTAGTTACGGGCACGTAAAGCGATATGGTCTAGACAAGATATTGTTAAGTGGTCTGCAAGTATTTCTTCACGGGTAGGAGCAGTAATTTTATTTGAAACACCGTGTGAGGACAGGATTGACAGCTAGTCGGATACGGAGCCCACTGTGGGACACAAGGTATTTATATTTAGTCTCCTAAAAAACATAATTCTTGCACTGAATTTCATAGGTTCAACATTTCCTCGAGTTCCAGCAAAAAACGAGTAACACTGTTGCAAGGTGGGCGATATAGAGCTACTGACCTTAAACACCGAGCACCACAAGATATCATCAGTGCTAAGCATTCCGCATGAGCGAAGTTCACGTGAAAAGGTGCAACGTCAAACGTGTCTCTTACAATGATGGCGATTCCGCCCCCTCGTCGACGAGGCCGCGTCACAAAATGGCACTGATAACCCTGCACTGCAAACGTATGCATGCACGGGTCTATAACATTGATTTCCGTCAAGACGATTACACCAACAAACCCGATTCCTGATATGGCAACTAGCTTAAATTCATCCCATTGTTTTCGAAGGCTTCTGGCATTGGTGTTTACGACAGTAAATTCATTATCGGAGCTCTGACGAAATGTGCCCTTGAAAGCCCTAAAGTTCGGGATCTGGCAGCAGGTGCTTTACCTAGCAGTTACACGATTAGGTCCAAGTCTGCTGGCCTAGTTATTCGGAGAGGGGCAAGCGTTCAAAATTTTTACATATATCTTGCCCCGTTTAACCCAAGCAAACTTGTGCTCATTTAGTTTTGCCTTGGTCCTTGCATGCCAGAATAGATCTCGGTTCAGCTTTGTCGAGTTCTCGTTGAAAAAAATCGTTTGTCGCTTTCCAGGCTCGCAAAGATTTCGACGCTTTCTGCTGGCTTCGAACAGCTTTTCTCTGGAAGCAATGGAAGTGAAGCGCACAAGAATCCTAGGAATAGCGTCGCGCCTGCCTTGTAGCCGATGTATTGCTTCAACCTCTGACAGAGAAAAAATTTGGACTTCTAGCCTTTCAGCGATATCACTCAGGAATTCCTTAAGATTTTCATCCGCCTCCTCCTTGAGTCCATGGAATTCCATGTTAATGTTACGACTGTACTGTTCACTGTCATATAGTTCGGCATGCATCCGTTCTAGCTGTTCGGCTTGCTTCTGGACAGTTGCTCTGAGGGTGGATACTTCTGCATCTCGAGCAGCCGTTTGTTCCTTGGATGTTTTCATTTCTTCGAGAACAGAATCGTACTGTTGTGATAAAAAAGTCACAGAGCTTTCCAATTCTTGAACGGTTTTGGTTAATGTGGTCACTTCTGTTCTCAGAAGGAGCAGCGAATCAACCTTCGTATGAAGGTCCGGTAAGCATTGTAGGCTCTTTTTGATATTATCTAGTTCCAAAATCAAATACCATGCCCGTACTTTCATCGACCTCGGCAGCATCAAGCTGAGAGCTGGAATCGCCTGTGCGTTTTTTTGCCGCTCTGCACGTCTTGCATACCCATACATCTCTTTTTGCTGTGCAAATTGTGTTAAATGTGTTAGGGGCAATTCCAGAACCATTTTGACCGAAAGGGTAAGAAAACGTACAACTTGTACAGGTCATGAATTTGCCATCAGCGGGCAGTGCCTGGTCGCAAGTAATACACTCTGTCATTGTCATAGAGGGAAGGCGAGCGCAGTGTGCAGTCAGCGGCAAATTCAGAACACGAAAGATACCAGCCAAAAACTACACTCTACCTGTTGTAATACAACGTGTTAGCGTTGGGCAACGCACTCGCCGCTGACTGCAGGGGATTTCCGCTGTCCGCATGCTTAAGTAGCTTGCCGTGATCCCTGGTTTTCAAACGAGTTAGCTGCTTGTCGCCAGAGTCGACAGAATGGTCTGCGCTGAAGGCGATAGCACGGTCTGGGGCGTCACGGGGGCCGCATCAAGCTCACCGCCTGTTGGAATACAACGTGATAGTGTTGGGCAACGCACTCGCCGCTGACTGCAGAGGCTTTCTGCTGTCCGTAGGCTTAAGTAGCTTGCCGTGATCCCTGGTATTCAGATGAGTTAGCTGCTTGTGGCCAGAGTCGGCAGAATGGTCTGCGCTGATGAAGGCGATAGCACGGTCCGGGGCGTCACGGGGGCCGCATCAAGGTCACCACCTGTAATAATAATAATAATAATAATAATAATAATAATAATAATAATAATAATAATAATAATAATAATAATAATAATAATAATAATAATAATAATAATAATAATAATATAATAATAATAAATAAATCAATCCTTATTTTTCGGTGCCCAGGAACAACACAAAGGTCTTGGTGCTGGTACACCATTCACACGCACAAAATGTAAATTTGTCTTCCACAAAGGAAGACACTCCGGGGAGGTAATGCAGCAGTCAAGGTGATAGAAAAAAAGACATATAAACTAGGCGTGACAGCAAGCATGAAGCAAAAAAGTGAAAACAAGAAAACAGCGAGAACAGCGGTAAATGAAAACAGCTAGAACAGGCAACAGACATATAAATAACTAATGAAACAATAAACAAAGAGAATGAACGACCGATAACAGCCAAGTACAGCATATAGCAAAATACAAAAAAGAATAAAGCCAATACTAATAAGAACGAATAAGAAACCTCTGAAATACAAGCTAGAAATACAATCACACGCAATAAGAAACGTAATTAGTGAACGCGTTACAGACAATCAGGCGTGAGTATACAGAATTAAAGAAATAGTATTAATGAAAACAAGTACACGTGATGAACAATTAAGGAGAGAAAAAAACAATATAATACCGGTGCAAACGCACAAGTGTAGTAAAGACAAAATGCATGAAAGGGGAAGTTATGTATGAGAAAAAGAGTGCTAAAAGTGGAACGTCACGGACATCCAATATAAAGGAAGGGAGAGAATTTTCGAATATATCTAGGTGAGGACAAAGAGAATTAAACAACTTTTGCATTCTGTCCAGAGGGGAGAGGGAGTGCAGGAGCGCAGAAACTTGGAATGGTCTGAATTCCCTTATGCTCTTTCGCGGTACACGCAAAAGGATACGCGCTAGGAGCTGAGGGCATAGAATGTCACCATGAAGAAGTTTATACAAGAAAATTATATCTGCCCTCACGCGACGGCAGCTAAGAGAAGGAAGCTGCAGTGAGTTACTCCGTCTGGGACGAGAGCTGGAAGTTTTGCAAGAAAACCGATGTTGAAATATGCGTAAAAACTTGAGCTGAACTCTGTCGATTTTTTCGCAGTTCGACTGGCAAGTGCCGTTCCAAACAACAGACGCATATTCGAAAAGCGGCAAGCATATGGAGAGGTAGAGCTTTAAGAAAGGAAGTGGGGCTCGAAACTCTCTCGAAAGCCTGCAGATGAAGCCGAGTGCACGCATAGCCCGTAGAGCAATGCGTTTTGTATGCGAGGAGAAGCTGAGGCTATGGTCGAAAAGTACGCCGAGGTCATTAATTTCATCAACCCTGGGCAGCGGCCTACCATTCACCGAATAAGAGTAGAGAAGACTGTGCGTTTTACGCGTAAATGAGACAACCTTGGTTTTAGATGAATTGAGAGTGAGCCCATTCTTCAAGCACCAATCAGAGAAGGCGGATATGTCCGATTGCAATGACAAGCAATCGTGAAGAGTATGTATTGCCTTGAACATTTTTATATCGTCCGCATAAAGGAGAAATGAGGAGTTTTTGACCACGGAGGAAATGTCATTGATAAAAACAGAGAACAGAAGCGGGCCTAATACCGAGCCCTGAGGAACTCCGCTGGTTGGAGTGTAAACAAATGAGGTCTGTCCATTTACACTTACAAAGCAGGACCGATCAAGAAGATAGTTGCGTGGGAGGGCTACAATTGAAACGTCGATCTCAAACAGCAGAAGCTTTTGAAGAAGTAATGAGTGAGTAACAACGTCGAAAGCTTTGCTCAAATCACAGTACACAGCGTCTACCTGACTCCGCTGAAGGACTTCAGCTGATGTATACGTCATAAAAGTCACAAGGTTAGTTGTAGTAGAACGACCTTTTATAAAACCATGCTGATTATGAATGATTACATTTTTGAGGTGGAAGGAAAGTACTTTGTGCAAAGCTAATTCAAAAAGCTTAGAGGTTGCACAAAGAAGAGAAATGGGGCGGTAGTTCGAAACATCAGATTTGTTTCCTGATTTGAAGACAGGGAAAACACGCGCCGTTTTCCACACGCGGGGAAAGGCAGAATTTTTCAAACAGTTATTAAATATCATGGTTAAAACAGGGACGAAGGTACTATTGAAGGCTTTTATTATGGCGGCTGGAATGCCATCAGGTCCAGGGGACAAAGATGGTTTCAAACACTTAAGACTCTCACTTACTAACTTCTCGTCGAGAAGAACGGAATTATGTGCGCCAGCTGGAAGGCATACGGAATCGCAACGTGGAGATTTGTACACGGAGGAAAAGTGTTGAGCAAAGCCGTCAGCGACATTCCGAATTTCATTCCCATGAGAGTCAACTAAGTGAATATGACTATGAGATTTACTCGAACGCTTGCGAACGTATCGCCAGAATTCAGTAGGACGATTAGAGGCACTATTCTCTAAATATTCAAGATAGGACTCATGATCACGCTTGTACAGGCGTTTGCAAAGGGAACGCAAGCGGCGAAATTCATCTGCCCATGTATCCAGCCCAGGGCGTTTCGCTTTATGGTGGGCCCTCTCCTTAAGTTTCAGCGCTGTTCTAAGTTCCTTGGAAAACCAGAACGGAAACTTGCTGCGAGTAGGAGTGTGCAGAGGTATGTACTGGCGCATACCATTGAGAACTATTTCAGTGAAGCGACTGACTTGTTCGTCAACATCGCTGATTTCGCTTAAAACAGACCAGTCGACAGAGGAGAAGAAACCGAAGAGACCAACATAGTCGCCAAGTGCGTAAGCGAAACGGGGGGAATTCCCCTCACGATTTGAATTAGCAGAAGGTGGGACAGAAACCGAAGCTGGTATTAGAATTGGAGGATGAAACTTGTCACAGCGAGTAAGTGAGATGTCAGATGACGAGACTCGAACATTTTCAAAATTAGATAAACAAATGTCAAGAACATTACCACAACAGTTTTCAATTAAATTGTGTTGCTGCAAGGTGTTAAAAGCTATGAAATCTAAAAGCCGGTTGCGCTTACTAACTACATAATGATTGTTGTGTAATAATAATAATAATAATAATAATAATAATCATAATAATAATAATAATAATAATAATAATAATAATAATAATAATAATAATAATTTTATTCACAAGTCTACAAATACAATCACAGATACCAGGCTTGCCTAAGCCATCACATGTGGCTTGTCACGCGAAGCCTGTCAGTCAACAGCAAGACTCGGCCGCAATAATTGACTATTTTTTTTGGGGGGGGGGAGAAAAAAGAAAGGAGACGCGTAAAAAACCAAACAGCTTGAAGGTAATACAATACAATGCACAAAAAAAGGTGGAAACTAAAAAGTTTCACAATGGCACAGAAATTAATGTTTACAGCACAATCGTTCTAAGTACAATTTCTTGAGTTTTATGTGAATGTAACGTACAGACTCACAGGAATTAATTTCAGGAGGAAGAGCATTAGATATGTCTGGAACATAATAAGCTCGACTATATTTACCAAATCTGGTCCGTGTGCGAGGAACTGAAAATGCAGGCACATGACGTAAAGGCCGCGGAAGCACAGTGGGGACTTTAAATGTATCGCTTCAGAGATGTTTTAGTACAACGGTATGGACAAAAAGGGATCGAAAATTGGGCATCCTTAGCATCTGAAAAAGGTTCACATTTTGCGGAGTACACACATCGTAAGTAACACATTTAAACATGCATTTTAACAATCTATTTACACGTTGATGCCAGATACCAGAACAATGAACAAAAGTTGTGATTCCATACCTGAGTACATTGTAGGCTAAGGATTGAACCAATAATTTCCTTACCGAAACTGGTAGAAACATCTTAATACGATACAACAAACAGACGTCTTTACGAAGTTTTGCACATATGTAGGATCAGTGAGTAGAAAAAAGAAGACCGGAATCAAACCAAATCCCTAAACACTTTACAGAATCCGAAAACTGTACTGGAGGGCAAGAGCAGTTCATACATCGGGATGAGTGTGGAGAAAGGGGGTAAGAAAGTGACACACTCTTGAGTGGGCTGCGGAAGCAAACGAACTTTGATTTAGAATGATTAATATCTATTAAATTCATATCAAACCAATCCTTTAATTTTCTGACGTCAGTTTGAAGCATTGAAAATGCGTTAGAAAAGTTCACGCTAGTAGCTACAAGTGCAGTATCATCTGCATATTGAAATAGTTTGCAAGTAGGTAGCACAGTACACATGTCCTTAACATATACATTAAAAAGTAGGAAGACAGTATGGAACCTTGCGGTACACCGGCCTTGAGAAAAACACGGGGGCTGCAGATATTTGAAATAGAAACAAGCTGGGAACGATCTGTAAGGAAGTTTTGCAACAACCTAAAGAAAGGACCACGAAAACCTAAATTGTAGAGCTTATCCAACAATATAGCATGACATACCATGTGAAACGCTTTTGCGACATCCAGAAAAAGTGCACATGATACGAAATTTCTTTCTAGTGAAGAAAACAAGTGGTCACTCATTTCTTCTAACAAGGCCTAAGTGCCTCTTTTTTCGATAAAACCGTAGTGACAATCGGAAAACCCCCATATTTGGAAATAAAGCTGTTCATTACTAAGAATATGTGTTTTTCTAAAACTTTCGCTAAACTAGGTAGGATGGAAATGGGGCTGTATTTATGCACACACTTTGCATCGCCACCTTTAAAAAGAGGCCGCACAACGGCTGTTTTTAAACGTTCAGGAATGCTTCCGCTTACAATTATCCCGTTCAGGATTTCTAACAGGACTTTCTTCAAAATCCCGAAGTTCCTGTAAAGACCAAACATGCGGATTTTATAGACTCCAGGTGATTGATGCCTGCCAAAGCTGCCTAATAAAGAGTAAAGTTCTTCTGTGATAGAGGGAAGGAAAACGGATTCAAGTACCGGATTAGTTGTGACAGTAGTGGAACACGAACGCTTAGACACCCCAAAAAACTTAGCGAAGAATTGGTTAAAGTTGTTGGCGACTGTTGATAAATCTGAATCAAAATTGTTCTGCGCATCATTAGTCGAGTTTCAAGGTAAACCTCTCACCTCATTTATAAGAGACCATATTTTTTTGGAATTATAACGGGATTGATGAAAGCGGTTTCTATTGTACGAACGCTTGGCCGCACGAATGAGGGCATTTACTTTAATTCGAGAAGTTCTAAAATGAGCACGCAGAGGACTATCACTGGGCGTACGTCTGCAGCGTTGCCATAATAGGTCTTTTTCTTTGATAGCGGACAAAATCACACTGTTTATCCAGGGTTGATTCGAGCGGCGTTGGCGGACATAAACTTTCTTTTCACTAGATTTGTAAATAGATTCTATCGAGCATGAAAATTTCTCGTATAGTTCAGACATGTCGGTCGTTTCCAGCATACCTGGCCAGTCGAACAAAGCTACAAGTTTATCAAAAGTAACAGTATCAGTAACAGACCGGCAGACGTTAGATCTAGAACATGACAAAAGAGACGGAAAGCGCAACTGACAGGCAATAAAGTAATGGTCAGCAACTTTTTGCTGTATTACTGCACCGTGAACTGAAGCAATCTCCGTGCGGATGTTGAAATGATCTATACAAGACTTTAATAAATAATTAAGAAATAATTCTTCCCTTGTTGGAATGTCAATGATGCTTTCAAGGCCGTGTTTTGCAATGATATCGAAGTAATCACAAGCCGTGGATACTGTGGGATTAAGAATATCGATATTAAAATCACCTACTAGACATATGTTAGTGTCTAACGAGGACCTCAGTAAATGTGCTTCCAACTCATTAAGGAACGAGTGCAGGTTACTTGAAGGTGGTCTGTATATTGCCAAAAGGGATAATAGGCTAAACTGGTTTGAAATGTTTAGTGCCAAAGATTCTGCAGTAGAAAAATTTGCCGCTATCTGATCCACGCTCCAAGTATCCTGCACAAAAACTGCTATTCCCCCGCCCCTTTGGGAATCTCGAGTGAACCAAAAGGAAACGAATCTTGGGAGAGAGAATAACTCGCTCTCAGCTGCAGATACATTTATTTAGGTAAGAACATAAACGTCTACTTTGTGTAAAATACTGTTAACGTGAGTACAAAAGGAATCCCAGTGTTTTCGCAAGCTGCGGATATTAACATGGATAGTAGTAACTGCTGAAGGAAACGAAAAATGACAATCAAATGCTTGAAAATCAACCAAACTTTCGCAAAGAGCCCTGATGTGGCACTAAAAACATCTTATCAGTTATAGATGCGGCGGTAGCAACTGTTCCGTAAAGAGCGCTAGATCGTTCACGTGGTTCGCACGAATCAAATAATAATAATAATAATAATAATAATAATAATAATAATAATAATAATAATAATAATAATAATAATAATAATAATAATAATAATAATAATAATAATAAATCTTTTATTGCACATAACGTGTACAGGGCAATGAAACGGGCCTGTCAAAGCCTCTAGTGGCTTGAGGGACTTGGCCCGGCAAAGTCGGCAGACGGACGTGCAATATAAACATAAAATATGTACATAATATCAACACAATACTAACACGAAATGAATAGTGACCAAGGTGCAAAAGGTTAGGAAAAGTAACATGAACAAGTAATGAAAATAAACTGCAAGGAACCTAAGTTAAGACAACAGTAGTTTAACAATTCGTGACTGATCATGAACATTTTTCAGACATATAGAAACCGTGTTACAATGAGTGAACCATGGTTTGTAGCACTTTTTTTGATGTTGCGGAAAACACTTCCTCTGGCAAGTCATTAAAAATTTCGGAAACATAAGCACAACGCCTGGCTTCCCCATACCTTGTTGAGGAGCGCGGCACCTTAAAACGAATGGAACTACGCAGGCGTCGGGAAGCTGTATTTCGTGTTTTGAAATTGCTGTCCCAGAAATGTCGTACCACTACAGTCTCTAGAAAGAGTGTTCGAAAGCATGGGAGACCAAGGGCCGTGAAAATATTATCAGACATAGAGAAGGGGGCGTTATAGGCTATGTTTTATAGTATGTTTCTTAATAAAGTGTCAACTCTGTTTTGCCATCTGGCGGAGCAAAAAGCAATAACAGTAATGCCATATCGCAAAATGCTGTACACCAGAGCATACGCAATATTTTTTTTATGTGAAAAGGAACAATGAATTTTATATGAAAAAACAACCAGGCCGCGCTCCGAAGCTTATCACAGACATGTGATAGCTGGCTGTGCCAAGACATATCACTGTCGAAGAAGACTCCCAAGTATTTTAGTGAATTCACATAGGCGACCGGCACGCATCGACAGAGAAAACAGCCATGAACATGTAGAAAAACGGGCGCATCCATAGCTGTTAGTTTTAACGGGGATTTGAAGCAAACGAATTTTGTTTTAATCGGGTTAACCTCCAAGCAGTTATAAGTGAACCAAGGTATTGTTTTTTGTATATTATTCTGGAGAATAGTAATGGCCATGTAAGAAAAGTGCTTGGTAAGCAAAACAGTGACGTCAGCGTATTGAAATATTAAACCTTTGGAAATAACCTGAGATAAGTCATTAACGAACAAATTGAACAGAATAGGTGATAATATGGAACCCTGCGGAACCCCGGCCTTCAATGGAAGTTGACTACTTACATTTGTCATCCCGTCTAAAACAACAACAACTTGTGAACGACCAGAAAGGTAATTCTTGAGCACATCGTAAAATGGACCTCTGAAGCCTATGGAGTATAGTTTTTCGAATAAAATGCCATGATGAACTGTTTCAAAAGCTTTAGAATTGTCTAAAAATAAAGCAACACTAAACACATTTTCAGCGAAAGCTGGAACAAGTTCATCAGAGAACTCTTCCAGAAGACCTACAGTACCACAACCGGGAACAAAACCAAAGTGGCGGGTTGACAAAATGGAAACTTTTTCAACAAAGGAAGACATGGATCTCAAAAGAAATTTCTCGATTATGTGGGAAAGTATAGGCAAGATCGAGATGGGTCGATAGTTTTTCATGTCGTTTTTTTGTCTTCCTTTAAATAGCGGTTTAACTAAAGCAGTTTTAAGGTCATCCGGGAAAAATGCAGTGCGCAGAAAACCATTCAGCATGAAAATCAGAACATCAGACAATGCCTCGAAATTTCTTTGGAGCAAATTTGCTGACAAGCCGTCAATACCAGGAGGTTTATTTCGCTTGAAGCTAAAGTTTATATCACGAAGTTCTTGTTTTTTAATGCTAGCCAGGAAAGCGGACGCAGAGTTTGATTCTTTCAACGTGTATTGGTATGTCTGACTGGAAGATGCTTTCTCTGAGGCCAGTGCGAAAAAACGATTAAAACTACCTGCGACTTCGATGCAATCTCCTGGAAAGAAGCAAAGCGGGGACGTACTTGCAGCATTTTTGCCCCGAAGGTGGTTTATCAGTGACCACGTTTTAGTGGCATTCCTTGACGACTGGCGAAATTTTTGAAAAAAGTACTGGCGCTTCGTGGATCTTAGCAGAGCGACCACCCTATTTCTTGCGGCTTTATACTCCAGCCGAAAGGCTTGATTTTTTGGTACCCGTTTACATCGTCTCCAAAGTATGTCTGTGTATGAAATGGCACGCATTACGTCAGGAGTCAACCAGTTATATTCTCTTCGGCGCTTTTTTATTACGACGCGCTTAAAATTGTTCTCAAACTTCCTTATTTGGTCGCAGAAGATACTATAGACCTTCTCCGGTGAATTAGACTCAGTTGTTGCTAACCAGTTAAAATTGCTAATTAAGCTATCTAAGACTCTATGGTAAGCTATTGTAATATAGGTGAGGTTGTTTGGAACAGCGTTTCGTGAAGCATTTGATAAAGAAAAAGATGGAGACGAACGACAAGCAACCAGATAGTGATCCGCGCAGCGCTGTAATATAACACAGGAGGCAAACGAGTAGTTAGGAGCGCGTAAGATAATGTGGTCTATACATGAACTAGTTAGATGATCGTTAACCATTTCTTCTCGAGTAGGAACTGTGGTCGTATTTATTAAACCACATGAGGACAGGACAGAGAAGTAATCGGAAACGATGCCTATTGTAGGGCACAATGTATTTATGTTTATGTCGCCCACTAAACATATTTCTTCCACGGAATTCCACAGGAGCAATATTTCTTAGAGGTCTAGCAGAAATCGGGTGATACTACCGCATGGCGGCCGATACACAGCCAACAAACTTAAACACCGGGCGCCGCAAGTTACCTTCAACGCTAAACATTCCGCATGCGCGAAGTTCACGTCCATTGATGATACATCACATTTATCACTTACAAAGATGGCGATTCCACCACCTCGACGATGAGGCCTTGTCACGAAGTGACTTTGATAGCCTGGCACTGAAAATGTACGTAAGCAAGCATCTGAAGTATTGATTTCTGTCAGCACGAATACATCGACGAATCCTATTTCTCACGTAGCGACGAGCTTGAATTCTTCCCAGTATTTGCGAAGGCTCCTGATATTTGTATTTACAATAGTGAAATGATTATCGCCGCTCACACCAAAAAGTGTCCTTGAACGACTGGAAGTGTGGTAGCTGGTAGCACGTGTTAGCCATGATAGCTACACAATGTTGTCCAAGTCTGCATGTCTGATTATTCGAAGAAGAGACGATCCTTCACTCTTTTTCACAAAAATCTTGCCACGCTTCACCCAGGCAAACTTGTACTCCATTTGCTTTCTCTAGTCCTAGCACGCCAGAATAGGTCACGGTTTAGTCTTGTCAAGTTTTCGTTCAAAAATATATTTTCAAGCGAACTAACTTCGCACAGTTGTAGAAGCTTTCCTCGGGCATTGAACAGATTGTTTCTGGCAGCAGTTGAAGTGAAGCGCACAAGGACCCTCGGAATAGAGTCACGTTTGCCCGGCAGACGATGAATCGCCTCAACCTACGACAGGGAAAAATTCTGGAGGTGTAATTTTTCAGCGATATCACAAAGAATTTCCTTCAGACTTTCATTCTCTTTTTCTGGGAGACCATAGATTTCCAAGTTCATGTTGCGGCTGTATTGCTCGCTCTCATTCATGTCAACCTGCAGGTGCTCTAGCTGTTCGGCTTGTGCCTGAACTGTTGCTCGGAGGGCGGTGGTCTCCGCATCTCTAGACGTTGCTTGTTCCTTGGCGGTCTTCGTTTCATCAAGAATGGAATCATATTGTTTTGGCATAAAAGTCACCGAGTCCTCGAGTTCATGAACTGACCGGGTTAAGCTGACAACTTCGGCTTTTAAGAGAAACAATGAATCAACCTTTTTGTTAAGCTCAGGTAGACATTCTAGACTCTTTTTTATCTCGAGCAGCTCCAAAAGCAAAGTTGAATCCTCGCCTGCACCTTCATCAGCCTCAGAAGCATCTACCTGAGAGGCGGAACCACCAGCACGTTTTTTTGCTGCTCGGCATGTTTTACACACCCACACGTCCCTTTTTGCTGGGCCCATTGTATTAAAGGTACTAGGTGCAATTACGGAACATGTCTGACCTAAGTGGTACGATAGCGTACAATTCGCACAGGTCATGCACCTGCCATCACCGGGCACTTCTTTGTGGCAAGCAATACATTCAGTAGTATCATTAGGCATTGTAACATGTAGAGAGCGTACACAGAGGACAGTCGGCAGCAAATTTAAATTAAGAATGCTGGCAACGAAAAAGACACGCTACCCGTTGAAATACAAACTGTCAGCGTTGGGCAACGTAAGCGCCGCCGACTGCAGAGGATCCCGCGATGTCCGTTGGCTTAAGTAGTTTTACGATGAAACCAGGTTTTCAGATGATGTTAATGATTGCCATTAGAAGCGGCAGGACGGTTAGCTTCGACGAAGGTGATAGTGGCATCCGGGGTGTCAGGGGAACCGCATCAAGGGCGCCGCCTGTTGAAATACAGTGTCAGCGTTGGGCAACGTAATTGCCGCCGACTGATGATGTTGATAATAATAATAATAATAATAATAATAATAATAATAATAATAATAATAATAATAATAATAATAATAATAATAATAATAATAATAATAATAATAATAATAACTAATATTATTAATATTTATATTATTAATAATATTATTATTATGCCTGTTTTCTTCAGTTTCTCTTAAATTACAGGGTGCTTCAAACAGTGCCCACATTTCTCCGGTATAGCTTGCTTATTCATTTGACATAACTGCAAAATTTACACGAGAACACCGCAAAGAAATTGACTGTGGTTTAGCTCTGGCTAAACCTGGTTGAATTACGAAACCTTGCTTATCTTTTGCCTTAGAATTTAAATGTTCCAAAGCAATAGAGCAACTAGACTCAGATATAGACTCTTCGTCGGTAACTTCCATGGCGAGACTGATCAACTAACGCGTAGCGCACCGCTATATATCGCGGTGAAGCCGCCACAGAGCGAGCCCAATCGAGGAGGTCGTCATATCAACAGAGAGACCGGCGCCGGCTCGGGGGCCACGGCACACGCCACGAGCGGCTCCCTTCTAGCTGCGGCGGGGAGCAAGCTGACGTCACGCATCGTGATAGGAACGGAGAAACCTGCCCTCACACCACCTGCCAAGCGCAGCGCCGGCTTCGAGGGAGGGGGGGGGGGGGGGCACGGCATACGCGACGGGCAGTTTTACCTGGCGTAGTATTGCTTTCCCAATAAAACAGAACGGAAGAACGAAAGACGCGGCTTTTTTCAATGTGAAATACACAGCAGCTACAGCAGGCTCAGCTGGCAGCGGATTTCTGTCACATGCCGTCCACTCACTAGCGCCCACGTCCGAAAGCGGGAATTCGGCATCAAGCCACGTAGTGCAGATCAATGGCTTCACAGGCTGCACGGTTGCGCCATCCGGCGAACTGCGAACTAAACCGGTTTCCCTGCTCGGAGCTAGTGTATGTCTAGGAGCACCTCAGATGGCGCAGCGTGTCAAATGCGGGGCTCCGCTCGCTACGACGAAAAATTTTGAGAGCAGACGAATGCTGTTATTCGATTCCCTAGAATAGAGGCAAGTTCCAGGTTGAATTATATATAAAAAAACCGCAGACTATCGGAAGCTACCTTCTGGTAAGTGGTTGTTCGCGACAAGAAGTTTGCGGAGGAGAATATTTTTACTGCACGGACACAAAAATACGGAACGCAGGGTTTGTAGCGCGCGGCACGTGTGGTGGCCGGAGCGCGCCAGTATTAGCCTCCTTTGAAAATTAATAATTGGTGTTTGGGGAAAGGAAATGGCGCAGTGTCTCTCTCACATCACGGCTGACATCTGAACGGCACCGTGAGTGAAAAAAGAAAGGAAGAAAGAGGTTCTTTGCGGAAACTGAAAAATTGAAAATCGTTTTTTTGGGAAAGGAAATGGCCCAGTATCTCTCTCACACCTCGGCTGACACCTGCACAGCGCCGTAAGAGAAGAGAGAAAGGAGGGTCTTTAACGAGCACCAGCTGCTCATTCCAGACGTGAGATGTGCTAGGACCTGTGCAAAAGGTCTTTAAAGGCGAAATGTATGCGCGCGTTTACATCACTGATAAAAGTTCTGCGCACACCCCAGCTCAACGCGACTTTTCCTTCCGAACGAATCTGTCATGTTAAAGGGACACTGACGAGAACGATATCAAATTTTTTTTGTTGGCAAAATCTGATAGTTCGGCAATTCATGGCTTTGTTGCTGCTTGTCCGGGAGCTAAAGATGCATTTATTTCAAAGAAATTTGGATTCGAAGTTGAAAAAGTTTTTCCCGCCGCTCCGATTCAAACTCGAGAACTCTTATGACGTGACAGGGAACTCTAATGACATCACAGGATGGAGTGACGTAAACGTGACGTAAACGGAGACTTCGTGATTTCTGGCGGCTAGCGGTGCGGTCTAGCAGCTGCTGAAATGAAAGCGACCGCCACCGCACGTTGAAGGCATCAATCGGTGGTCGCTATCGTTACTTCGTTTACGTTTGCACCGGCGTCTTGCCAGCATTACGATGGATCCCGTTCCCGAACCCGACGACGTAGTTCTCGCAAAAACTCCGGCCTGCATTTCAGCGACCTCAGCCCCAGAGAGCGTGCGATGCTTTTGAGGGAGCACGGTTAGGATAGGCGCCGGCGGGTCGTCTCCCCCTTCCGCCGTGAGCAGCCGCTCCCAGTGCGGGGAGTCGCGAGGGGACAGGACAAAGTCGGCGCGTTGTGCCCATCGGAGGCTGACCGGGGCTTTGAGGCCAACGGATTGTGATTCGAACGGTATGGTGGCACGGTGCAGCAAGCGGCGTGGAGGTCTCTCACGGTTGCAAGGGCCAAGTAATTTGTTTCTTTTCTTGCCACAAAAAACAAATGGGTGCTCAAGGGCGGTCGCGTTTAAAGTTAGCGGCTTGAAACTAAAGCCGACGCACGACGCTTCAACGGCTTCCGCTAGATCCAATGGGTCCACTGAATCGGGCTCTCTCGCCCACTTGCATGTACATTCACATGTACACTGTGAATGGATTAAATTAGCCGAGAGCTCGAAAAGAAGAGCTCCACCCAACTGCCGAGCTATTGAATTACGACACAACGCACACCTCGCCGCGGAGCCGAATTAGTCTGGCCGGGCCGGCGGCGGCTGGCGCACTCAGCTCGAAATAGAGACATGCTCCAAGTCCCCGCCAGTGCGGTCAGAGTGCGCCGAGGCCGTCGAGCGCGTCGGCGGCCAAGCGCAGTTGGAGGGTCTCGGTTTGGCCGGTCGCCGTGCAGCGCGCGCGTTACGCCGGAGCATAAACGCGCCTTCACAGAGCCTGCGCTTAACCGCTAACCAACGTATTCGGTGGCGGCATCTATGGGAGCCACTCAAACTACCCGCCCACTCACTGCATAAAAACAAAATCCAGTGACGAGGCTCGGAATCGAAGCAGGGTCTTTAGCGTTTCAGGCGGAGACGCAACCACTGCGCCACGACGGCTTAATGTGTAATCGTCAATAAAGGCGCATCAAGTGAATGCACTCTTCCGATGCAGAAATCTCCGCCCTTTCGCTACATATCTGCTGGCCTAACAGCGCAAGGACATCAGCAATTTTTCTTAACTGCCTTGTACCTTGTCTCCCGTCCTTAAACGATTTCCGTTAAGTAGTTTGATGTTGACTGGTACAGCCGGGAATGTTTCACCGGGCGAGCGTGCGTAGACAAGTACGAACTGCCTTGTACGATCACCGACCATCGTGCCATCATAGTTTTTCATCGACCGTGGCGATCATCTGACCAGCCTTAACAGGCTCCTTCAAAGTTTAACTAGCAATTGAAGCGGCACTTGGAGTTCCTCTGCTGTTCAGCACTTCTATATCGAGGCGCGTCAAAAACAACACCCCCACCCCTTCTCTGCCTACTCAACCCGCACCCCCTCTCGTTAACCCGACCTCCCCATGCGCAGACACTTCCAGCACCCCTCCTGCAAAGAAGCATCGAACCTCAGATGCCTCACCGCCTCCCATACCCCTAGAAATAGACGCTAAATTCGCTGCACTGGATGCCAAATTTGACCACAAACTAAAAGAGCTAGACACCCGCCTTGAGGCCAGATTCAATCATCTTGCCGCCACCCTCACCGAAAAACTTGAGCAGCACATGGACGCTATGCTTACCAAGATGATGGAGATCATGGAACATAAGCTTACCCATCGCTTCACCCAAATTCATACCACGTACACTCCTCCCCCCTACTTCCGCAAGCACAAACCCCCTTTGCTGAACAACACACACCAATTGACACCCGTCTCACTCCCCTCCTCAAACCCCCTACTCTCCAATATGGCGGGGCGGAGCACTAATTCTCTCCCCATTTTAACCTGGAACTGCCGTGGTTTCCGGGCCAAGCGCGCACCTCTGCAACTTCTCCTTCCCACCCTCACGCCCACTCCCCATATACTTCTCCAGGAGACTGCACACCGGGCAACCCTTCCCAGCTACACATCTACACACTCAGACACCACTAGCGCACCCAGGGCGTCCACACTCATCCACCGCTGCCTCACCTATAAAACTCATCACATCACGTCTGAGACGCCCTGCGTGATCACTGAACTTATACATAACACACATACACTTGCTTCAATCTTTATAGCAAATATATACCACCCCCCGTCCCAGCCGATGGCCTCGCTAGAAACACTTCTGCGAGAGCTACACCACCTAGCGGGGAAACATCCTCTACTAATCGGTGGGGACTTCAACAGTCAGCATACTGACTGGGGATACAGAACCACGACACATCGAGGTCGCAGGTTGTGGCTGCTCCTGCAGAACCTCCCTCTCACTGTTCACAACACGTTTCAGATGCCCACGTGGATCGGCAACAGTGTCAGCATGGACACCTGTCCGGACCTGACGCTGAGCCGCTACATCCGCGGTGTTACCTGGAACAGAACTCAACATACATTGGGCAGTGATCATTACATTATACAAATCACTGTACAGTACAAGCCACCCCGTCACTCCTATACAATACATAAACTGGTTAACTGGGATGCACTTCGCGCTGCACGCACCACCCAGTTAGACACTCCCATCACAGACATCGACGCCTGGGTGCAATCACTCAAGCATGACGTTCACCACAACACGCAACACATTGAAACAACCACCGAAACCCCAACCCTGGACACACGCCTAGCCCACCTCTGGGAGGCTTATCAAAGCCTCCTGGAACGCTGGAAAGGCAATAAATACAAGACACTTAAAAAGTGGCTGGCCGCGCTGCAGACACAAATCCAACAACACTCGGAGGAGCTCTGCCGGTCCAACTGGGGACAAATATGTGACGGCATCGCCGGAAACCTGTCCAGCAAACGCGCATGGCAACTCCTCCGAAACGTCCGTCAAAACAGGTCTGCGGCTGACAATATCATCGCCCTCGTCTCATTATTTGAGGAGTACCTTCATGCTGGGTACATCCCAACAGCCGTTTTCCTAGACATCAAGGCCGCTTTTGACTCCGTCTTTCAGCTCGCAATTCTCGCAGCCTTTTGCAGTCTTGGCCTTGGAGGAAGGCTATACAAGTGGATTGGGCATTATTTAAAAGAACGACAAATTTTTATTACCACTCCAAACGGTCCAACACGCTTTCACGCAGTGGAGAGGGGCGTACCACAGGGAGCGGTGCCCAGCCCTCTCCTGTTCAATATTGTCCTTATTCACATAAGAAGACACCTTCCGCGAGGGGTCCGCATAACAATTTATGCTGATGATATCTGCATCTGGAACGCGTCACGTTAGCGCTATATTACCCAGCAACGTCTTCAGAGAGCACTATTGCACATTTCGATGTACCTGGCTTCTAGAGGTCTTCGTCTCTCGCCAGAAAAGAGTGTTGCAATGGCGTTTACAAGAAAAACGATGACCCGATATCCGCTGCTCCTAGGCGGACGATCGCTGCCATATGTACGATCTCAGCGATTCCTGGGTGTTGTAATCGACTATAATCTGTCATGGTCACCTCAGATCAAAAAACTCCGTGCGAGGATTACTGCAGCATCGCAAGTGTTCAGGTTCATGGCGGGAACAAGGTGGGGTAGCAACTGCCGATCAGTGCTTCTGCTTGAAAAAGCCTACGTTGAAGGAACCTTGCGCTACTGTCTACCAGTGCTTCAAAGATTATCTACATCAAGCAATAAGACTCTCAATGCCGCACGGAACAACTGCCTGCGAATATGTCTTGGCCTCCCAAAGGGTTCCTCTGCATCAGGAACAGTAGCGGAGGCAGGATGTCTCCCACTAGAGGTAATTGCCGCCCAGGAAACTATGCGTACCCATCACCGCCATGCCCTGCAAGGGAAGAAGCACTTCCTACACCGTGTCCACCTAACACACAGCAACTCTAGCTTTGGCCAGGCAGTGCAGCTCCTGCCCCTTCCTACTATTAATCAGCCTCAGAAACTACTACCTCTGGCCTTTCCTCCATGGACACTCTCTCCTCTAAAGGTAAAGAAGTCTGTTCCAGGTGTGAATGCAAAGAGCCGCATGCCACAAGCAGCACATCAGCAAGCTACTCTCGCCTACTTAATCGAAGAATATACGCAGCACACCCATATCTTCACCGATGGTTCAACTACTAAAGAAACTTCTTCTTGTGGCCTTTATGTGCCCTCAACAAGCCATGCCCTTTCTTACCGGCTGCAGCGGAGGACTTCCTCTACAACAGCTGAGCTTCACGGCATTAAGGAAGCTGTTTCTTACATCCTGCGCCGAACCGCCGGCCGTTGGGTTATCTTCACCGATTCAAAAGCATCTCTGCAGATCCTGGCCAACCTGCTGAAGAAAACGAATCACCAGCCAGTATCCCTGGACATTGGGTATATCCATCATTTAGCTATTGCCGCAGGCCACTGCATAACATTTCAGTGGGTACCTGCTCACTGTGGCATTATGGCTAATGAAAAAGCAGATGAAGCGGCCCGTAAGGGCCATCAACATCAGAGATACATTCGAAGTTTTCTCACGAAATCTGATGCGTCCCAAATGGCTAAAAGTTTTGCGTACGAAGAAACGTATCGGCTTTGGAGTTTGCCGACACATCAGTACCAATTTCTTAACTCAATCGGCCCACATCTTAGATCAAGACTCTCACCGAGAATTCCTCGACAACTCGAAACACTTTATCACCGACTTCGTCTGAATGCTGCATATACAAATGGCCTGCGATACCGTTTTGGACAAATGAACAGTCCGCATTGTGACAACTGTGCTTCGATAGAAACTGTGGAACATATCCTGCTTGAGTGCCCTGCGTATGCTAACGAGCGTGCGTACTATGAACATTGCATGCAGAAGCTCTGCCCAGTGCCCCTAACAATGGACAAAGTTTTAGGCCCCTTAGCCTGCTTCAGGCAACAGAGACTTGCAATGAACTTTCTTTTTACATATTTAAAAGACATTGGACATCTCGATAAGCTCTAAATTCACTTGCAGGTTACCTTCATGCATTCTTCTTGCAGTGAACTTCGTCAGCCCATTCGTCGGACTATGCACTCCATCATTCCATAGGTCACATCAATACTCGCCACTGCATCCTTAGTACCAATTTCATGGCTGCATTTTATATTCGTTTTTTTCCACCTCTTCCACGCTGCTCTCCTTCAGTCTTTATCTCCCAAATTCCCCTCCCTACGCAGAGTAGCATGCCAGCGATATTGAAACGCCGGCTAAATTCTCTGTTTCTTCATTAAAGAGTCTCTCTCTCTCCGAACCCTCATCGACCCCACAAACACCAAATGATCAACACAACACCACGTGACACGCCTCATACACCAACATATTGACGATCCCGAGGCCCTCATAAACACACTTCAGAATACATACACCTCTCCTGGTGCCCCCACACTTCTACCCGCCTACACAGGACCAGCCAATCCAACACTCGACACAGACATCATTGAGACGGAAGTCAGAGCGTCCCTCCTGACTCTCCGAACCAACTCAGCACCTTGTGCCGACCAAATTCGCAAACTCCATGCTACGTAATCTGGACGACCAATCGATCACCCAGATTACGCAATACTTCAACCAGTGCTGGAGGGAGGGTATCCTCCCGCAGTCCTGGCGCCATGCGAAGGTAATATTCATACCCAAACCAAACAAAGCACTTACACTTCAAAACCTTCGCCCCATTTCGCTAACCTCCTGCCTCGGAAAGCTCTTCGAGCATGTTGTGTTAGCGAGGCTCACAGCGCACATGGCGGACAGCCATCTATACCCGCATAGCATGGTTGGATTCCGCCCCCATCTGTCCGCACAGGACGCCATGCTTCAACTCACACATGACATTTTCGACCCGCTTCTGCCTGGTCACACCAAGGCTGTCTTAGCTTTGGATCTCTCCAAAGCTTTTGATCGCATCGAACATCAGGCGATCATGACTGCCCTATCTCCATTGAATGTGGGTGCGCGCACGTACACCTACATTCAAGCATTCCTTACTGACCGCACGCCTGAGATACATTTTGGCCCTCTCTCTTCCCCCTCCTACACGCTTCAGAGTATCGGAACCCCTCCAGGGTCCGTCCTCTGCCCCTTCCTTTTCAACATCACCCTCATCCCCCTCGCCCGAAAATTGGCAACTATTCTCCACCTTAAGCACACTCTTTATGCTGACGACATCACACTGTGGACCACCCACGGCAGTGACGGCGACATAGAGAACACCTTACAGGAAGCAGCCACCCTCACCCAAAATTATGTACAGAACGTCGGACTGTCTTGTTCCCCAGAGAAGTCCGAACTGCTCCTCATCCGGCCTAAGAACCACCGCTCCCCCATTGCCATCGAACTGAATGGGGACCCTGTACCGGAGGTTGACACCCTCCGCGTATTGGGCCTGCATATCCAGAACGATGGCAAAAACACCACCACCCTCAAGAAAATCAAGCAGGTTGCAGGCGCGATATCGCATCTCATCCGCAGAGTTTCGGGCCATCATAGAGGCATGAAGGAGCGCGACCTTTGTCGCCTCATTCATGCCTTTGTCCTCCACAACACGATCGGGGAACTCGTGGCGACCCATCGATAGGCCCAATACATAAGGCTTACACAAACCTCCACAGGCCGGTATATCCTGGAATCTCTCGGAATCAGAACACCGGCCAACGACCCAACCCTCCTCCCCATTCCTCGATCCCTTCACCGAGAGCTGGTCATCAAGCCACTGCCAAAAAATATGCACCCTTCCCACCATGAGCAACGCCGCAGAGCCCGTGCGAAGGCACTCCACCGAGTATACGGCCCCGAGGCGGACGCCGTATGGGTGGACGCCGCCTGCACGGGTGACGAAGCAACCGCAGCCGTGGTGGACTCCTCTTCATCCGCCCTCCTCACACTACCTCTCTCCCGAGACACCGCCCCAGAGGCTGCAGAGGAAGCCGCCATTGCAATTGCCATCACCCGCACGGAAGCCCGGTACATTTTATCAGACTCAAAAACTGCAATTCTAAATTTTGCGCGAGGCCGAGTCCACGTCCCTGCTTTTCGCATACTGGACTCGCCCGATGCACCCCCACCCCGCCATGTAGAGCTTATATGGGTGCCTGCGCACTCCGGGAATCCCGGAAACGAGGCCGCCAACCTTTTAGCCCGCGGTTCTTTAAACCGGGCTCAGGTGGCCTCGGATCGGGGATTCGCTAGGGAGCGAATGCACTCGTTCAGCGAGATGACGCAGGCCTATAGAGCCTCGCGCCAGCTCTACCCCCCGCCCCACCCCTCCCTATATAACAAACACGCAACAATCTGGCGCATACTACAGACACACACACTCTCCTCACCCCTGACCCTAGCCCACTATCATCCCTCCTTCACCACTCCTGCCTGCACCTTGTGCCCAGAACCCTTCGCCTCCTCCCTCCACATCCTCTCCCTCTGCCCGGCGGACCCTCCCCCGCGCGGCCTAGAGGACCTCAAGACCTGGGAGGACTGGGAAACCCTGCTGCACTCCGAGGACCCGGCCGTGCAGACCATCGCCACAGGCCGGGCTGCCAGTGTTATGGACCTTAGGGACATAAACACTTGAGTGAAGTGGGGTCGTGCGGGGACCCAGGGGCATGCCCCAATTTCCTCTGGACAATAAAGTTTTTCTCTCTCTCTCTCTCTCAAAAACAAAACCACGGGGCACGCAAAGCTCATACCATAAAAAATCGACTCTCTCCTGGCCGCCTGTGACGCCGCCAAGCAGCGGCTTTCTTTGCTTCCAACATTCAGGTTGTCTTTTGTCTGCCTTCCTTGTGTGATAAAAGTGCACTATCAGTTTCAAAACAAAACTTACTTCAATATTGAACAGCGCAACCTTCCTTTGACAGCCTCAGAGATTCGCGGCGCATATAGGAAAGAAATTTCCTCCAAGGTGGCGTCTCTTGTCCTATGACGTCGCCACGCTTGTACTTGCGAGATTGGCCTGTGGCGGCAACGCCTATTTTTTGGTTCTTGCTATTTTCTACCTTACAAGAGCTGTGCTTTCAGTAAGAGCGGCGTTTTTGTGATCAGGAGCTGGTATTCTATCGATACAAGCCAACTGCAATTTCTCCTCAGTGTCCCTTTAATAAACCAAGCTCTTGCACAAAACTTATCAAAATTCTTGTGCAAGTCTGCGGGTTTGACAAAATGGTATGCTGGCTGCTTTCAGCCGATATACTGGAGGAATCCGCTGGCAGTTCTGTTACGAGAAGTTCGTTCTTAGAGTGATGCAAATGTATAGCGTTGTGCCGTGTCCGCCAGATAACGCTACACGCACAAATAAAGGAGGAAAAGCGCACGGTCTTGGTACGGAGTGGCTAACGCTGCGGCTATGGCCGCGATTACGTCAGCGGCAGCGTCTCCGCTAGTGAAAGAAGAGAGCGTGTTTCCGTTTGCTAGCCACTACAGTCAAGCCCAATGTTTCCCACGTCAGACACATCCATCTGTCTATCTATCTATCGAACGAGTTACAAGTCAACGGCGTCACCGTTCGCTGTTTGCTGCCGGCTCCGCATGTTGATTTTTGCCTCATAAGTGTTGTAAGAGCGTCTTTTCTGCCCAGGAGTACTACTGAGGGGCAGCGACTATAGTTTCTTCGTGAATCCGCAGTTAAGTATTCTTTTGTGCGGTACGGTGTGCATGCAAATTTTTGGCTATATGTCTCGCTGTTAGGCTAAGCCCGCGAAGTTTAAAAAATTAAAAGTTAAAAGCCCGCGAAGTTTAAAAAATTAAATGCGTTGCGCCAATTCTTTGTCACAATCACCTGGAACAGACCATTTTCAAGTGCTCTAACACTTTGTTATTGACATCCAAGCATTTCTAGCCATATCAGAAAAGTTAAATAGTCAACGTCAACTAATTAATCAAGCTCGCGGAACGACAAATGGGCGGATATAGTCCAGATAAATCATATATTTTTATTATTTCTACTGGGAAGAACAGTTTTATTTAAAATCTTGTCGAATGTTAGTGGGATACCTTGTATACACATATATTTGCGTGTTTTCATGAAGTGTGAAATATAGCTTTGGTATGTCGTCTTCCTCGAGAAGCTCCATTTCAACAAGGTTCAGATGTTTTGCTCGCGCTTGTTTGTGCTACTCTTGACTGTTCAGAAATGTGCGACAGTTTCTTGTCTGTGGCTGTTTTTGTACAATGATTTCTCCACATTGAATTATATATTTAATCCTACCTAACTGATCAACATCTGGTGATTTTGTCGCTGTTCTTTTAGATCACAATCTTCTATAGGATTCGAAGTGGTAGAGCAGTAGCTCCGAGCTGTGGTCGCCGGCGGGAATAAATTAAGAGTGCAATAGCACGAGCGGTGGCACAAACCGACGCAATGCACGCGAAGACGAAAGCGAAGGTACAGCTTCTGAGATTTTAGCGAATATACCGCCATCTCTGAGGCCGACATGTGTGCCGGTTCCGCTAGGTGCGCTGTGCATTATATCGGCCGCTGGGGCCTACGGGAGTGTCCTCTCTTTTCCTGTATGATACTCTACGGCACATTCGTAAAAATAAGTGCTTGGGGACGCAGAATCTGCTGAAGTTTAGGTTTCGCATAAAAAATATTGAGAGCTGATATTCGTGCGAAAAGCATTGCAAAAAATGTTGGCGCTTTTGAGGCGGCTCATGCATCCTCTCAATTTGGTGGGGAAATACAACCCTATGGGTCGTGGCATAGCAATAAAACCACAATAAATAATTGGTATACATTGTGTACATGCAATTAATATTTTAAGCGTTACCATATCGCACCGCAAGCCGAATTCTAGGCCCACCTTGATCCCCAAACGAAGAAAATTCCGTTCGGGACGTATCTTGAGGGGGTGTAACTCGACAACGGGTACATCATTACTTATTTCATAGATGGTGCTAGGCGTCGATCGCTCCGCTAGGCTGCGTGCGTGTACGTGTAGCCGAGCATGGTTGCATTCGCCCCCGTTTCTAAGGTGATGCTCTTATGCTCCATGCATCAACCCGTAATGAAGCGTCTCCCTCGGGAGCTCCTCTCAGATGCACTCGTTTCGCCGATACGTTCACTACCACAATGTGTTTGAAGAAGGACATGGATGGTCTCATACCATCGACATCTTACGCCATGGCCGAGGAAGATATGGCAAATAAGTCCAAGAGATGAGACATACTCGGATACTTCCGAGAACGCCGGGCGGTCAAATTCGTATTTCGATTGCTGTACCTCCCTTTAATCTGATTCGCATCAGTTCTAGTAAACCAAGCAGCTAACGCTCGCTAATTCAACGTCCTCCAGACGGTGGCCGCTATCTTGAATTTGAGGAACCAAAACTATGCCACCATCTCGTTCTCTGACATCATTCTCACATAGTTCCACCCCAATCCAACATAATGGACCGAGGCGTCATCACTGGCGCGTGGCAGGTGGTTGTTTCTACAATGCTATCGTAGATGGCGCTACATGTCTCAATGTGAGACATGCTGGTTTTTAGTTGCTGGCACAGATGGCGCTGGGATTTGAGGTGGTAGCAGGCCGAACGAAATCTCGAAACGTGATGAGTAAGAGCTAACGCGTTTAAAATAATATTGGGAGTAGATATTCGTACGAAATGCATTGCACAAAATGATGGCGCTTTTGAGGGGGCCCATGCATCATGGTAGGCGCTTCCGAGTCTCAAGAAGCCATCAGCAACTTTTGTTGGCTGGGTAGAGAGAAAGAGAAAAATCTTTTATTTAGCTTTGATTTTGCCGGGGCTGGGAGTCCGGCGCGCATAGTCCAGTGCTCTCCCGGTGGCAGCTGACTCGCGGACTCGGCCTTGCTCACTATTGGGATGTAACCATCCGCGAGACCAGAGCTGTCCGCGTGCAGAAGCAGTGGAGGTCGCGCTACACAGAACACCAAGTCCACGGCGGCTCAGTGGTTAGAACGCTCGGCTACTGAGCCCAAGAACCCGGTTGCGATCCCGACTTCGGCGGCCGCTTTTCGGTGGAGGCGAAACGCGAAAGCCGCCCGTGTGCTTTTCGATGTTCGTGCGCTTTAAAGATCCGCAGGTGGTCACAGATATTCCTAGGCGTCATATTTTTAACGACTTGTCGGCGCTTGAAGATTTTCCGCCATATTCCTGGGCCATCACTACGGCACCTCATTCTTCCTTTTTCCTTTTCTTTCTTTCTTCTTCCTTTCGTTTCGCGTGTCCACCGAGATATGTTTGACAGTTATTGCGCCGTTTCCTTTCCTCGAAAGCCAATCCTCAAATTTATTTCCCTCCCTGCTCGTAGTATACATTGCAGCTATTATCTTTTGCTCTCCACTCATAGTGGTTAAGTATCCCTGCCCAAGCGCCTCCGCCTTTCCTCCCTATGCCTCTCGTTTGTCCAAGTCCAGCAAGCGTGTCACGCGAATAGATATCGATGAGTCCGCTGCTCTGAACAAAGAAAGCACACCACATTTCACCAAGTTATCATCAACAAACTTTGTACCAATGCTGCTTACACCCCCGAAATTCTCCACAAAAGGATCGCACCCCATCGCCAACGGTCGCCGTCTCCAATCCCGCATGAGCGAACATTAATTAAATGCCCGTAATGCTCCATTATTTCCGAACCAGATCTATGTCACCTAATACGGCACTGCTTATTATTTGTTCGAGTAAAGGACGCATTGGCAACCAAACATGATACACCCACAGATGCCAGCGCCTTTAGTAAACTGCTTTCTTTCGGCCTTCAAAAGCAATAAACATGGCCTTACGGCCTATGATATTTAATGTGGCGCGTCTTCTCAACACACTTAGTGGGTTACCCATACCCCCCTTCCGAGTTGTCGCCCTTTGACCTGGAAATGAGCTATTGCTTCGCCTAATGAATCCTGTTCTAACCCATCCCCCAGTAACTCTCAGAAGCCTTCCTCCGCCTCATTTAAATTAAGTTCATCCATTATTCAAAAGAAAAAACTAAATTTTGGCGGAAATGCCTGAATTGCATAGGAGCTTTTCTTCCCAACGATTGCGATCACGTGAGTGAAGGTCGCCTTTTAATAAAGGCTCTTTATAAAGCTATGGATAAATATGCTTTTAGATATCTAGCGGCGGCAGGTTGCAGCCGGTTAAGTGGAAGAGAGAAAAAGTTCAATCTCCACTGATGTAGGAGGCACCCCTCCCTTCTCAACTTAAACCGCTTGGTTCTTCGACGCCTCGGACGCCAAACGGATGGCTTCGAGTTGGTCTTCGATTTTCCGGCTTTGAAAGAGAGACTGCCAGCCTTCCTTATTACGAATGCTTACGGCAGCCCCAGGTGAGTAGGGTCATTGCCAGATTATGTGGTTTCGTGCTTCACTCTGGGCGCATTCTTTGCATCGGTCTCGTTCTCTGCCGTTTATTAGTTCGTGCGGTTTATTAGTTCAGCCATTCTCCCAGCTACCGGTTCGTCCATCCAAGCTGCGTTGGCCCGGTAGTAGATGTCTCAAGCGAGTGCATGTGCGGCTTCATTCCCCGGCGCCGATTTATGGCCAGGGGTCCAAATAATTTTGATCTTGCCGGAAATCGCCATTGATTCGAGAATTTCCTTCTTTTCTGCCGCCACCCTTCCCTTGGTGAGGTTCCAGATATCCGTCATGCTCTCCCAAATTATGGTAGTGGCTTCCGTCCCGACACACGCGAATGCAATAGGAACTTCCTGTGCGATGTCAGCGTTTCTAGTTTTAACCGATGCTGTAATTAATGGGCTGCCTGCCCCGTCTACCACCGCGGTGAGCGCGGCCCCAGATTTTCCGGTGCCTGCGTCCGTGTATGCCACTGTTTCCGATGGTTTCGAGTCTATCTTTAGCAATAACCTTGGCTCTGTTTGGCCCTCATTATTTGCGTTGAACGGGGCTCACGTGTTTTGACTTGGGCGGGATGTAGAGGTTTTCTCTGTACCTGTTGCCGAGACTAACATTTGAGGTGGGACCCCTGTCGTGTTGAAGCCCCAACCATGCCAGTATTGCTCGCCCGGTGTCAGACAGACTCAGCCGCTCTCTCTGTGTGGTTCGTGTTGCTTCTGCCAACTCGTGTACGGTTTTCTGCGCTCCCACGGCCAGTAATCTAGTCGTCGAGGTTGACTGAGGGAGGCTAGCTGCGTTCTCGATACTCGTTCTTATTACGGATGCTTCGACCTTTTCTTTTTTCCTCGCGTTCAGGTTCATGTAAGGGATTGCATAGCTGATTCGGCTGGTGATGAAACCCTGCATTATTCTGGTTAAGTTCCCTTCTTTCAGGCCTCTGCCTTTGAGCGAGATACTTCTGATGAACCCCGTGACTTGCGCTGCGGTTCCTTCCAGACCGTTCAACATGGTCGTGCTCCTCTCGCCGACCTCGATAATGTGTACGATAATGTGTGCTCGATATCGGGTTCCTCGCTGCTCTTGGTGTTAACCAATAGCTCAGATTTTTGAGGAAAGCAACTGAGGTCGATTTTCGCCGCGCAAATGACCACAACGTCTGCAGCTATTGGAAGATTCTCTTCAATTTGTCCGTCTGATTCTCGGTTGGTCCAGACGTTGATGCCGTCAACTAACAGGCTGAAATTCATGTTTGAGATGGCTTTGAGTTTTTGCGGGAGTTTGATCATCACAATGGTGAAGAACAGGGGGTACAAGGCGGACACCTGAGATGTGCCCTTCGCCGCTATTTTTACGCTCGATGATTTTGCGTCCAAGAATGTTAGCGTAACTCTTTTCTTTGAGAGGAGACTTCTGACGTAGGCGAGCTTTTAGCTCCAACGTCCATGTCTCCGCCGTTTTCAAGAATGGTTGCGTGGTGCACGTTGTCGAAGGCCTTCTTGAGGTGAAGCCCCAGAATAGCTTTCGTGTCACCGGAGTGCCACTTGTCGCTGATGTCGTGTTATAGTCGCAGCATTGTGTCGTGTGTGCTGTGGTGCTTCCTGAAGCCTACCATTTCTTGGAGCCAGAGCTTTTTCTACCCGATGTAGTTAGAAAGCCTCGTTTGTATCACCTTATGCGTGAGTTTTCCAACGCAAGAGGTGAGGGATATGGGTCTCAGGTTTCCGAGTTAGTACGGATTTCAAGGATTGAGGATAAATATGACGTTCGCTGTTCTCCATTGCAACGGGCGTTTTCCTCGTTCCCAGACTAGTTGCATGTAGTTTGCGAGTTTGGTGATAGAAGTGTCGTCGAGATTTCTGAGAATCTTATTGGTTATACCATCTGGTCATGGAGCAGGGTTGCGTTTCAGGTTGACAATTTCCGCTTCTGTTATAGGTCTGTCCAGTTCCGTGTTGGTAGCCCCAGTGTAGGAAGGGAGGTCCTGGTCCACACTGTCGCCAATGTAGGTCTTTCTAAGTTCTTCAAAAAACTCTTCTTCGGAACCCTCGAAGGTGTGTTTGATCTTTCGCTGGTTTACTTCCGCCTGAGTTTTATTCGGCTCAGGGCAGAGCAGGTGCCGGAGTATGTTGCAAGGTGGCGGCTTCCTGCAACGTCGGCGCTGTGATCCAGGGCTGCTCGACTATTGTGGCGAGCACTTCTTTTCTATAGGGGGTATCTGCTTCTAAAGTTGTCGTTGTGTCTTTCGCGGACGCTTTGTTCCAAAGCGCGTCTCTTTTTTCAATCATTGGTTTTACAGCTCTTTTGAGTTGAAACAACTCTTCCAGCTTTTTCAGCAGACGTACCTCCTTCAGCACTTGATCGGGATTGTGACTCAGCTCGAGCCAGTGGACAGACCACACACTTTCATTTTCATTCGTCCTTCAGTCGCAACAACAATCAAGAGGCTGTCGCGTGTAATGCTTGTACTATGCATGGTAGTTTTCTGCTGCTCATCAAAGCACTTAGCGAAGCTCGTGTGCAATCGTGCCTGCACTCTAAAAAAAGGCCGGCACCGTCTGGAAGACGTTGAAGTAACGAGGGTTAGCTTTATTGGCCGTGCGTAAAACGAAAATCTTTCCTAATCCAGCGGGGCCAGTGAAGGAAACCCTGAGCGGTTCGGAAAAGTAAACCAACTTTTCCACCTACCTGAGCGATCGACGCCTAGGGCCATCTATGAGAGAAATAACGATGCACGTCTCCCCGTTGTCGAGTTGTGCCGCAAGGTTGCGCCCCCTCAGGATACTTCCCTAATAATAATAATTGGTTTTTGGTGGAAAGGAAATGGCGCAGTATCTGTCTCATATATCGTTGGACACCTGAACCGCGCCGTAAGGGAAGGGATAAAGGAGGGAGTGAAAGAAGAGAGGAACACCCTAACGAAACTTGCTTCGTTGGAGGGGGGGGGGGGGGGTTGTCAAGGTGGACCTAGAATTCGGCTTGCGGTGCGAGGTGGTAACGCTTTAATTAGTAATTGCATGTATAGAGTATTTTCCTATTATGTAATTGCGGTTTTATTTACATACCACAAACCGTAGGGCTTTATTTGCCTACCAAATTCGGTACGCAGCTGTCACTGATGGGTGCCCCTTGTTGCCGGAGTATATATAGTGGAACAAATGCTTGCTTTGTAGACGGCGCTAGAAGTCTCAATGTCAGATGTGCTGTTTCCTAGTTGCCGCCACAGATGGCGCTGTGATCTAACGGTGGTAGTGAAACGCCACGAAACCTCGAAATGTGATCAGCAGTTGCTGCCAGATGGTAGCAGACCCTACGAAATCTCCAAACGTGATGAGTAAGAGCTAACGCTTTTAAAGTCATAAAAGCTGACTGGCATTAGCAGCCGAGAGGTTTGGAGTGGCAGGCTCGTTTTGACTGTGTGAGTTGCCCGGTTGGGCATCTCATATCACTGTTTTCGCGTCTACGCTCACGTGCATACTCGGCCTTCTGCTTGCGGCCTTCGGTTCAATAGCGTTCCGGGAACACCTTACTATTCCCAGGTATAGCATGCACTAAGTTAGTTTATACTGCTCAGTGTTATTTTATACTCAGTGTAACTGCGTTGCGTTTTTGAAAGGAAGGACCCATAACTGGCTTGCTGTGTCGGTACACACCCTAATCGTGTTTGGAGATGAGCAGGTGTTTGATAACATTTCGCTTTAAAACACGGCTGCCGCAGCCGGGAGTGATGCAGCGTTGTGTGGAAGTAGAATGCAGGACGTGACTTTAAAGCCTTGTTCACGACGAGAGGCGCACACCTGACTCGTATCGAGATTCGAAATAGTAATAGTAATAATAATAAAAGTACAATTTTATTCACAAATCTACGCATACAATTACATAAACCAGGGTGGCCTAAACCATCATTGTGGCTTGTCACGCGAAGCCTGACGGTCAACAGGAAGACTTAGCCGAAAATTTGGCTATTTTTAGCAAAGAGCACTAAAGAAAGCAATAAGGTTGAATACAATACAACACAAAGCACAAAACAGGTAGAAACCAGAAAGTTTCACATTGGCACCAAAATTTATGTATACAACATAATTATTCTAAGTTGAATTCCTTGACCTTTGCGCGAATATCACGCATAGACTCACACGAATTCAATTCAGGGTGAAGAACATTAGATATGTCCTGAACATAATTAGCTCGAGTATATTTACCAAATCTTGTCCGCGTGTGAGGAACTGAAAATGCAGCCACATGATGTAAAGGCCGGGAAGCGCAGAGGTGACTTAAATATTTCGCTCCAGAAATGATTGAGTACCACTGCATGAAAAAAGGGATCGAAAATTGGGCATTCCTAGCACATGAAAAAGGTTGACATTTGGCGGAGTACACACTTTTTAACATGCATTTTAAAAATTTATTTAGACGTTGATTCCAGATACCAGAACAATGAAAAAAAGTGACCCCGTACCTGAGTACACTGTAGGCTAATGAAAGAACCAATAATTCCCTGATCAAAATAGTAAGAAAAAAATCTTAACACGTTACAACTAACAGACGACTTCACGAAGTTTTGCACACCCGTAGGATCAGTGAACAGAAAAAAGAAGGCTGGAATCAAACCAAATGATCAAATACTTTATAGAATTTTAAAAATGTACTAGAGGGCAAGATGAATTCAAACATCGAGATGCGTTTAGTTAAAGGGAGTAAGAAAGTGAGACACTCTTGAGTGGGCTGCGGACGCAAACTGACCTTGATTTAGAAATTTTATCATCAATTGATTACATATAAATCCAGTCCAATATTTTTCGGACTTCATTTTTAGGCATTGAAAGTGCGTTGAAAAATTCTTGTGACTAGGTTCAAGTCAAGTATCATGTGCATAATTAAATAGTTCTCAAGTAGGCAGCACATTACACATATCCTTAATGTATACATTAAAAAGTAAAGAGATAATATGTAGCCTTGCGCTACACCAGCCTTCAGAAAACTCGGGAGCTGCACATGTTTGAAATGGAAAGAAGATGGAAGCGATCTGTATAGAAATTAAGCAGACACAAAAAAAACCCACGAAAACCTAATTTTATAGCTTATCTAATAATATAGCATGACATACCGTGTCAACCGCTTTTGCGACATCCATAAAAATTGCACATGATACAAGATTTCGTTCAAGTGAAGAAAACAAATGGTCACTGATTTCTTCTAATGAGGCCTGAGTGCCACTTTTTTCAATAAAACCGTACTGACAGTCGAAAAACCGCCACATTAGGAAATGAAGCTGTTCAAGGCTAAAAATAGGTGCTTTCCTAAAACTTTCGCTAAACTAGGTAGGAGTGAAATGGGCCTGTTTTATGCACATACTTAGCATCGCCACCTTTCAAAAGGGGCCGCACAACAGCTGTTTATAAATGTGTAGGAATGCTTCCGCTCACAGTTATATTGTTTATGATTTCTAAATGGACTCTCTTCAAAATTCCGAAATTCCTGTAAAGATCAAACGTGCGGATCTTATCCACTCCTGGTGATTGATGCCTGCTGAAGCTGCCTAATAAAGAGTAAAGTTCTTCCGTGATAGAGGGAACGAAAGCGAATCCAATTACCGGATTAGTTGTGCTAGGAGTGTAACACGATAATAATAATAAATAAAATAAAAAACAGTGGTAATAATTATTATAATTGTAATTTTATTTTGTTACCGGCAATATCAATACAGGCGAGACAGGCTGGTCTAAGCCTTTAGATGGCTTGTAGGAGAGTGCAAAGCATGAATTATGCGTATATAGATCAAAAACCAAAATAACAACAAACATGAAAAAGCACACTAAATATTAGTAGGTACATTCAAAACAAAACTGAAAGCAGCATACAGGTGCAAAATCTAACAAGGCGAAACAGACTGCACTAATCCTAAAACTAACTTTCCCATTAATTCTTAAGCCCCGCCGCGGTGGCTCAGTGGTTAGGGCGCTCGACTACTGATCCGGAGTTCCCGGGTTCGAACCCGACCGCGGCGGCTACGTTTTTATGGAGGAAAAACGCTAAGGCGCCCGTGTGCTGTGCGATGTCAGTGCACGTTAAAGATCCCCAGGTGGTCGAAATTATTCCGGGGCCCTCCACTACGGCACCTATTCTTCCTTTCTTCTTTCACTCCCTCCTTTATCCCTTCCCTTACGGCGCGGTTCAGGTGTCCAACGATATATGAGACAGATACTGCGCCATTTCCTTTCCCCCAAAACCAATTATTATTATTATTAATTCTTAAATAATTGTTTCAGCTTCCCTCTTGAGCTAACCGTAAAGATTTTATCCGGCAGTTTGTTCAGAGTAGCCGGAGCTTAAGCGCAACGCCTGGTCGCACCCTACCTCATGTTTGACCGAGGAACAATGTAACGGTTATGTTCTCTAGTTGTCTCGTCGGGGTAGTTTCCTCGTTAAATTCATTGTACCAATAGTACTTAACAGTATGAGTGAATAAGATTTGAATAATAATAATAATAATAATAATAATAATAATAATAATAATAATAATAATAATAATAATAATAATAATAATAATAATATTAATAATAATAATAATAATAATAATAATAATAATAATAATAATAATAATAATAATAATAATAATAATAATAATCAATCAATCTTTATTTTTTCGGTGCCCAGGAACAACCCAAAGGTCTTGGTGCTGGTACACCATTCACACGCACAAAATGTACATTTATTTCACTACAAAGGAAGACACTCAGGGGAGGTAATGCAGCAGTCAAGGCGATAGAAAAAAAAGACACAACTAGGCGCGACAGCAAGCATGAAACAAAAAAGCGAGAACAAGAAAACAGCGAGAACAGCGGTAAATGAAAACAGCTAGAACAGGCAACAGACATATAAATAACTAATAAAACAATAAACAAAGAGAATGAACACAAGAACGACCGATAACAGCCAAGTACAGCATATATCAAAATACAAACAAGAATAAAGCCAATACTAATATGAACGAATAAGAGATCTCTGAAATACAAGCTAGAAATACAATCATACACAATAAGAAATGTAATTAGTGAACGCGTTACAGACAATCAGGCGTGAGTACACAGTATTAAAGAAATAATATTAATGAAAACAAGTACACGTGATGTACAATTAAGGAGAGAAAAAAACAATATAATACCGGTGCAAACGCACAAGTGTAGTAAAGACAAAATGCATGAAAGGGGAAGTTATGTATGAGAAAAAGAGTGCTCAAAGTGGAACGTCACGGACATTCAATATAAAGGAAGGGGGAGAATTTTCGAATATATCAAGGTGAGGACAAAGAGAATTAAACAACTTTTGCATTCTGTCCAGAGGGGAGAGGGAGTGCAGGAGCGCAGAAACTTGAAATGGTCTGAATTCCCTTATGCTCTTTCGCGGTACACGCAAAAGGATACGCGCTAGGAGCTGAGGGCATAGAATGTGACCATGAAGAAGTTTATACAAGAAAATTATATCTGCCCTCACGCGACGGCAGCTAAGAGAGGGAAGCTGCAGTGATTTACTCCGTCTGGGATGAGAGCTAGAAGTTTTGCAAGAAAACCGATGTTGAAATATGCGTAAAAACTTTATCTGAACTCTGTCGATTTTTTCACAGTTCGACTGGCAAGTGCCGCTCCAAACAACAGACGCATATTCCAAAAGCGGCAAGCATATGGAGAGGTAGAGCTTTAAGAAAGGGAGTTGGGATCGAAACTCTCTCGAAAGCCTGCAGATGAAGCCGAGTGTACGCATAGCCCGTAGAGCAATGCGTTTTGTATGAGAGAAGCTGAGGCTACGGTCGAAAAGTACGCCGAGGTCATTAATTTCATCAACCCTGGGCAGCGGCCTACCATTCACAGAATAAGAGTAGAGAAGACTGTGCGTTTTACGCGTAAATGAGACAACCTTGGTTTTAGATGAATTGAGAGTGAGCCCATTCTTCAAGCACCAATCAGAGAAGGCGGATATGTCCGATTGCAATGACAAGCAATCATGAAGAGTATGTATTGCCTTGAACATTTTTATATCGTCCGCATAAATGAGAAACGAGGAGTTTTTGACCGCGGAGGAAACGTCATTGATAAAAACAGAGAACAGAAGCGGGCCTAATACCGAGCCCCGAGGAACTCCGCTGGTTGGAGTGTAAACAAATGAGGTCTGTCCATTTACACTGACAAAGCAGGACCGATCAAGAAGATAGTTGCGTAAGAGGGCTACAATTGAAACGCCGATCTCAAGCAGCAGAAGCTTTTGAAGAAGTAATGAGTGAGTAACAACGTCGAAAGCTTTGCTCAAATCACAGTACACAGCGTCTACCTGACTCCTCTGAAGGACTTCAGCTGATGTATACGTCATAAAAGTCACAAGGTTAGTTGTAGTAGAACGACCTTTTATGAAACCATGCTGATTATGCATGATTACATGTTTGAGGTGGAAGGAAAGTACTTTGTGCAAAGCTAATTCAAAAAGCTTAGAGGTTGCACAAAGAAGAGAAATGGGGCGGTAGTTCGAAACATCAGATTTGTTTCCTGATTTGAAGACAGGGAAAACACGCGCCGTTTTCCACACGCGGGGAAAGGCAGAATTTTTCAAACAGTTATTAAATATCGTGGTTAAAACAGGGACGAAGGTACTATTGAAGGCTTTTATTATGGCGGCTGGAATGCCATCAGGTCCAGGGGACAAAGATGGTTTCAAACACTTAAGACTCTCACTTACTAACTTCTCGTCAAGAAGAACGGAATTAGGTGCGCCAGCTGGAAGGCATACGGAATCGCAACGTGGAGATTTGTACACGGAGGAAAAGTGTTGAGCAAAGCCGTCAGCGACGTTCCGAATTTCATTCCCATGAGAGTCAACTAAGTGAATATGACTATCAGATTTATTCGAGCGTTTGCGAACGTATCTCCAGAATTCAGTAGGACGATTAGAGGCACTATTCTCTAAATATTCAAGATAGGACTCATGATCACGCTTGTACAGGCGTTTGCAAAGGGAACGCAAGCGGCGAAATTCATCTGCCCATGTATCCAGCCCAGGGCGTTTCGCTTTATGGTGGGCCCGCTCCTTAAGTTTCAGCGCTGTTCTAAGTTCCTTGGAAAACCAGAACGGAAACTTGCTACGAGTAGGAGTGCCCACAGGTATGTACTGGCGCATACCATTGAGAACTATTTCAGTGAAGCGACTGACTTGTTCGTCAACATCGCTGATTTCGTTTAACACGGACCAGTCGACAGAAGAGAAAAAACCGAAGAGACCAACATAGTCGCCAAGTGCATAAGCGAAACGGGGGGAATTCCCCTCACGATTTGAATTAGCAGAAGGTGGGACAGAAACCGAAGCCGTTATTAGAATTGGAGGATGAAATTTGTCACAGCGAGTAAGTGAGATGTCATATGTCGAGACACGAACATTTTCAAAATTAGATAAACAAATGTCAAGAACATTACCACAACAGTTTTCAATTAAATTGTGTTGCTGCAAGGTGTTAATAATAATAATAATAATAATAATAATAATAATAATAATAATAATAATAATAATAATAATAATAATAATAATAATAATAATAATAATAATAATAATAATAAATAATAATAATAATAATAATAATAACATCAATCAATCAATCAATCAATCAATCAATCTTTATTTTTTCGGTGCCCAGGAACAACCCAACGGTCTTGGTGCTGGTACACCATTCACACGCACAAAATGTACATTTATTTCACTACAAAGGAAGACACTCAGGGGAGGTAATGCAGCAGTCAAGGCGATAGAAAAAAAAGACACATAAACTAGGCGCGACAGCAAGCATGAAACAAAAAAGCGAGAACAAGAAAACAGCGAGAACAGCGGTAAATGAAAACAGCTAGAACAGGCAACAGACATATAAATAACTAATAAAACAATAAACAAAGAGAATGAACACAAGAACGACCGATAACAGCCAAGTACAGCATATATCAAAATACAAACAAGAATAAAGCCAATACTAATATGAACGAATAAGAGATCTCTGAAATACAAGCTAGAAATACAATCATACACAATAAGAAATGTAATTAGTGAACGCGTTACAGACAATCAGGCGTGAGTACACAGTATTAAAGAAATAATATTAATGAAAACAAGTACACGTGATGTACAATTAAGGAGAGAAAAAAACAATATAATACCGGTGCAAACGCACAAGTGTAGTAAAGACAAAATGCATGAAAGGGGAAGTTATGTATGAGAAAAAGAGTGCTCAAAGTGGAACGTCACGGACATTCAATATAAAGGAAGGGAGAGAATTTTCGAATATATCAAGGTGAGGACAAAGAGAATTAAACAACTTTTGCATTCTGTCCAGAGGGGAGAGGGAGTGCAGGAGCGCAGAAACTTGAAATGGTCTGAATTCCCTTATGCTCTTTCGCGGTACACGCAAAAGGATACGCGCTAGGAGCTGAGGGCATAGAATGTGACCATGAAGAAGTTTATACAAGAAAATTATATCTGCCCTCACGCGACGGCAGCTAAGAGAGGGAAGCTGCAGTGATTTACTCCGTCTGGGATGAGAGCTAGAAGTTTTGCAAGAAAACCGATGTTGAAATATGCGTAAAAACTTTATCTGAACTCTGTCGATTTTTTCACAGTTCGACTGGCAAGTGCCGCTCCAAACAACAGACGCATATTCCAAAAGCGGCAAGCATATGGAGAGGTAGAGCTTTAAGAAAGGGAGTTGGGATCGAAACTCTCTCGAAAGCCTGCAGATGAAGCCGAGTGTACGCATAGCCCGTAGAGCAATGCGTTTTGTATGAGAGGAGAAGCTGAGGCTACGGTCGAAAAGTACGCCGAGGTCATTAATTTCATCAACCCTGGGCAGCGGCCTACCATTCACAGAATAAGAGTACAGAAGACTATGCGTTTTACGCGTAAATGAGACAACCTTGGTTTTAGATGAATTGAGAGTGAGCCCATTCTTCAAGCACCAATCAGAGAAGGCGGATATGTCCGATTGCAATGACAAGCAATCATGAAGAGTATGTATTGCCTTGAACATTTTTATATCGTAATAATAATAATAATAATAAATCTTTATTACTCCTCAAGGAATACATATATGTTGCCGGGCCTGCCGAAGCCTCTACATGGCTTGTATGGCAGTGCCCAGCAGCGGGGCAGCTCCAGCGTTCGGAGACAATAATAATAATAATAATAATAATAATAATAATAATAATAATAATAATAATAATAATAATAATAATAATAATAATAATAATAATAATAATAATAATAATAATAATATTAATAATAATAATAATAATAATAATAATAATAATAATAATAATAATCTTTATTAAACACCCAAGAAATTGAATACAGCAAAATGGGCCCATCTAAGCCAATTGTGGCTTGTGTGACGTGGCCCGGCATCGTCAACTAAGCGATGTGGTTACAGTATACATGCACATATTTAAAACCAACAAAAAAAGAAAAGAAATAAGAGTGACAAACGTAGATCAGGTTTCCAAGGCATCAAAACAAAAGCTTAATCACAACTATACTGTGACAAACAAAAGGAAAATAAATACATACAAATGTATTTCAACATGAGGCAAAAGACTTCAATTCAGACCGAGGGTCCACAGAAAAATAGTCCTCTGACATTTATTAAATATCTTGGGGACATATAGGTAGCGTCTTGCTTTTGTGTGTCTTGTAGATACGTGCGGTACAACGAAGCGCATTTCTTTGCGCAGCGGTCGCGGAGAGACGTGCGAATGCTTAAATTCATCCGTCCAGAAATGGCGAAGCACAACCGTAGAAATTAATAAAGATTTAAACGACGGGAAACAAAGATTAGTAAAATGTCTTTGTTTGACGGTGTGACGCGATTATACGCCACACTCTTTATTGCATTTTTCAAGAAGATATAAAATCTGTCCTGCCAACGTTGAGAGCTGAAAGCGAAAACCGTTAAACCATACCTTAAGGTGCTGTACGCAAGAGAATGTACAACTGTTTTTTTAGTCTAAAACAAATTTTAATGTTAAAGAGTAAACATGCAACAGATCTTAGTGTGGAGCATATATGCGCCCCATGATTATGCCGAGACAAGTCACTATCCAAATGAATGCCGAGAAACTTAAATGAGTTTGTATTTTCGACAGGAGTACACTTACAGGATAAGCAGTCCTGGGTATGAAGATACACTGGAATGACCGTGGTTCCGATCTTCAGAGGATTTTTGAAGCTTATAATTTTACCCTTTTTTATTGACGACAAGTTTGTTTTTAAAAAGACAGACCGTAACTTCATGCACCGATTGCTGCAGATATTCAAAAGCCTTTTTGTATTTAACATGCTTTATTTGAAGGACCAAATCGGCCGCATACTGGTACACTGTTCCATTTAGGTTACTGAAATCAAATCGTTCAGAAATATGTTATAGAGAAGAGGCGATAAAATTGACCCTTGAAGGACACCGGCACCTAGGGATAATTTGCTGCTATAGTATCTGATACCTATAACAACGATTTGTGACCTGACGGTGAGATAGTTCTTGAAATGGAGTATAGAAGGGGCCCCTAAAACCAGTAAGATATAATTTTCGAAGTAATATGCCATGGCAAACTGAATAAAATGCATTATATACGTCGTGAAATATTAATATTGATAATATATTTTGTCACCCTCAATACCAATACAGGCGAGACAGGCCTGTCTAAGCCCTTAGATGGCTTGTAGGACCGTGCCTAAAAAATGCGTTGTGACTGAGAAGCATAGAACTTGAGTAAATATACAAACAAATCAAAATCGCAAAAAAATAAAACAGCAAAATAAAAATTTTAAGTCGATTCAAAACTAAAGTGAAAAGATCATAAAGGCTCAAAATCTAACAAGGCGATACATATTGCACTAATCCTAAATTTAAATTTTCCATTCATTCTTCAATAATTTTTTCAACTTCATTGTAGAGCTAGCCGTAAAATTTTCATCCGGCAGTTTGTTGAGAGTAACCGGAAGATAAGCGCAACGCCTGGTCGCACGAAACGTCGTGTTTGAACGAGGAACAATGTAACGGTTATGTTTTTTAAGTTGTCTCGTCGGGGTGGATTCCTGTTCAAATTCACTGTACCAATAATGCTTAAGGACAATTGTATCAACGAACAACGATTTGAAATCTAGGAGCCCTTGTACACAGAAGATATTTGCAGCTGACAAAATGGGTGTGTTATAAGCAATGTTTTTAAGGATATTCCTTAAAATGCTGTCGATCGTGCATATCAAACGATCCGAGCAAAATGCGAATATAGTAATACCATATCTTAACACACTGTAGGTCAAAACATTTAAAATCGTTTTTGACAGATAAAGGCACAAACGATATTATATTCTGTGCCACTGAACTCAATTTAGAAGAAACATTAGATAACTGGTGTTGCCAGTTTAAGCTACGGTCGAAAGACACTCCCAGATATATTAACACATTCCACAAATTCTATAGGCAAACGTTTGGAAGAAACACAGTTCGAAATAAATAAGTAAATAGGGATGTTAATAACAGTTGTCTTTTGTGGAGAACGAAAACAGATGAGCTGTGTTTTTTCGGCGTTGCCTACAACTGTAATGTCAGAAAACCAGTGCCTTGCATAGTAGATGTCATTTTGAAACAAGCCAGAGGTCATTTTGGAGCAGCTTTTCCTGTAACGATGTGTCATCACCATACTGGAAGACAAAACATAAAAATGGCCGAAGGGACCTCATTGAAAAAAATATTAATCAAGAATGGAGACAAAATCGATCCGAGAGGTAGAACCCGCATTCAGCGGCAACATAGAACTTAAAACGCCCTTATCATCGGTAGCGACCAGTTGATAACGATTGCTGAGGCAGTTTTCAGTTTTCGAGAATTTGGTAAAAAGGCATGCGGAAACCTGACAAATGCAGCATGCTTAACCAGATTTGATGGTTCAGGGAGTCAAATGCTTTCGCTACATCCAAAAGAGCACATTGAAAAGATTTCGATCAAACGCTGAAAACAGTTCATCCGAAAATTCCCCAAGAATGGAAACAGTATCACGCCCAGAGACAAAGTCACACTGGCGATAATTCAGGACAGAGAATATGTTAACAAAGAAGACATAGTGCAGAAAAGAAAATTTTTCAAGATGTGAGCGATTACAGGTAAGCGAATCGAACAAACTGTCTGGATCGATGCCCCTGAAAATTGCACGGTGGAAACCCAAGGGGCAAAAAATGTCTCCGTGTGGACTACTGGCGCTGAACCGCAAATATAAGCGATGCTGGAAACAGGGAAGCTTCCAACCTACGCTGTTTTTATGAGAAAGACTGCCAAGAAAGAAGTTCTCCCAGGGTATCGTAGTCAGGGTGCAAGAAAGTGGTTGGATGCCCGAAGAAGTGGTCATAGACTGGCTGAAAACAGTGAGGCAGAACCGACCAGGAGGACTACTACGTCGGAAACCCCTTGTTGTGCTCGACACCTTTAGATGTCATCTAACAAATTGAAGACTCGGCTAGCAGACTGCCGAACGGACTTGGCCGTAATTCCTGGTGGCCTGGAAAACGTTATGCAGGCGCTCGGTGTTTGCCTTAACCAGCCATTCAAGAAGGAATTTAGGCGGTGCTAAACCGAATAGATGGCTGCAGGTAACCACGGATCAGCTCTGACAGGGCGGCTGAAGCGAGCATCCCTCCAGCAGGTTTGCGCTTTGACTCCGCACGCGTGGCATTCCGTGTCAGCGGACACCAACTCAAAGAGCTTTAGAGTCACAGGGCTCTCAAATGCCACGGACAGCAACGATGACGACTAGGTTTGGGAGCACAACAATGAGGCCAGCTCATCCGACAGCGGTTAGAATGCCGATGAACGGTGCTCATCGGATGGCAAGTTGCAGTACTGTAGCAATGAATGGAGAAAGAAAATGTTCGTATCTCTCGCCAGCTTTTTAATTATCTGAGACAGTAGTCGCAGTGCCACCACAGTGTGTTAAAGGGATCCTGAAATCATTGCGATGGGCATATTCTACAGCAACACATCTGTAGAGGTGGTCTTTGTGGGTATCCCAGTCAAATTTGTAATCTCTGCGTACAGTGTATAATACAGTACAGTGTATAGCTCGACACCGATTAGGGCGACACACCTCACACGCCCCCTACCCTGATGGCAAAAGCGGGAAAAAGCGCCAGCATTCAAGCACGCTTCATCTGCCAATTGACGTCACCAGGGGACGCGCGGCGAGGTGTGTCGCCCTAATCGGTTCCGAGCTACTGCGAGCAACGAATTCTAAAAACTGTTTCAAAATTATAGGCTGCAAGCAGAGCTTGAGTGCCCAAAAAGACCACCTCTGCAGATCTGTTGCCCTGTACACCAATCTAAATCATTTCATGGTCCTTTAATGTGTAGCTACATGCCTGATTCGTGTTTAACCCGCACCTGAGAAAACTTGATGAAAACTCACACATGAGTATATAGAAAATTTCAAACTGATCCTGAATTTTCTATTTTACACACGGCATTGCGAGGACATCTAGTGGCACATAAGTCTTCATCACAGAGCTATCTTTTATGTTATTTCACATGTTTTGTTCATTTTATTAGTTCTCCTACTAAAAACAATCGCAACGTTTCACATAACTCGAGGCCATACTGCAGTGAGAATTGCCGCTCAGAACTGCCACATTTTCAGCCGATGCCTTGATCTAATACCCCTGAATTATATGAATGCGTAAAATGATCAGGTGCAACTGATGCGAGCCTGCGTATTATGCTTCAAAAGTGTGGCCATTGCCGCAGCCCGTTTATGCTACTAACCAGTTTCGCTAACAAAATACCATAGCGCAGCTTGATAATACAGAAAATCTTGACAGAAGTTAATATACAAATATTACTACTAAATTACCTGCGGCACAGCACACAAGAATATCAATGCATCTGAAATTATTCACGCAAGACGAATACATAAATGTTTTTAGGAGACAAATAATTTAGAGCTGCCCCTAGTAAAATGATTTTGTGACCCTTATCTCCTCCATGCCTTTTTCGACACTAGAGAAATTCCTGAAGTTGGGGGGGGGGGGGGATAGCTCGAACTCAACACAAGGTAAACAAGCATTTGCGGTGGAGGGGGAGCTTTAGCCAACTGAGCCGACATTTCAACAACTGGACTTGTCTTCATCTCGGCAAAGACAAGTACAGTTGTTTAAATGTAGGCCCATCAGGCTGAAGCTCTCCCACCACAAGTTATTGTTCACCTTGCTTTGACTTCACACCAGAGATATTACGAGTGAAGCCCAGAAACTATGTAATGCCACTGTCACAAGGGCATTCCTAAAGCCCTAAAACCATAGTCTAACAGCTCAACTCCTAACCAGGCATTGCTACATAGACAGGTTCACTGGAAATTCAAGATGTCTTCGATTTGGTGGCACTTGCTGCAAAATTTCAAGGAGTGCAGCGTTTTCGCCTTCCATTTTGCCAGTGGCGCTCCCGTCATCGTTTTGCAAAAGCGCCAGCCTAGTGCAGCACGTGTTCTTGGATCGCTTGGACTCTCGGAATTAGAAGTGCTTCTGTTGTGCAGCAATATGATGGACTCTATGTGTAGGTCCGAGAAGATTTGACGCTACTTTAAATGAAATGATAGCTATTCATTTCCGAGAGGATTAGTGGTGTACCTTTGTGGTGTCAGTATTGTTGACCTAAGTGGTCAATTCGAGCCCCATGAGCAGCATTTCAGCATTTATTCGTAAACCATCTGTGAATATACATGCAAGTACTCTTTTTCTGCATGTAAAACGATAATTTCCTGGCAACAATTACTAAAATTTGGTGCTTGAAAATTCTTCATGTGGTTTGAAATTTTGGCGGCCGCTTATATCGACAGCACGCAGCTGGCTGTAATTTTGCGGTGACCCCATGTCTACTAGGCTACGAGGCGTGCACTTGACTACTAGTTTTGGAAGCAGCCAGTGTCAAACTGCATTTGAACTGATGCTAATGCTGCACGCTCACGGCACCGCTGCAGAACTTCATGGAACTAGTGCAGGCAGCGCAGGCAAATCCAAGAGACATTCAGATAGTCTATATTGTCAACGGAGCAGCATGCATGTCCTAGTGTAGGGTTCGCTGCAGCTAAGAGCTGAGGTGCAAAATCACAGCAGTAATATTCGTGTAATATTACTGAGCTTTAAAATGTATGATCTAATTTGCAGTTATAAAATCAACGCCATACACAGTAGGAAAATGTTTAGAGAAATAACGTACCTTTTGTCATAAATGTAAAATGTAAGAGGACAGTTTGTCAAAAAGTGTATATTTATTGATCCTATAGCCTGCAGAAAAAAAAATTCGAGAGCAGTTATTACTTCGATAACCATAAACATATTGTTTTTGTTGGACTCAGTTCAAACTTTTAGCCTGATTGTTTCTATGCCTACAAATATGTTGGCAGCAATTGTGGTGTCATAACAGCTCTAGTCGAAAAATTTTATCATCTCGACAACGGTGTCTGCGGTGTAAGAGCAGAACACTAATTACGAGTTCACTCTACTGAGAGTCTTGAACGCTGTTGACTCAATGGTCAACTTAAAGTGCCTGTACGACAGCAAGGAGATCACCGTTAGCAGTCAGAAGAACCAGAACTTTCTGGTTAGAATTTAAGCTGAGGAGTGGAAGACCTGCAAAAACTAAACTCACACTACATGCATGTCTGCAATGCAACTTACGAGATTTGGTGACAACGGCTGCCTTGCACACCACCCATTCTGTCCCACCTCCAAACGGGTCCGCCTGCTCTTGTGTGAGGCGGATAATCTCTGCATTGGGTGCCACTGGCCAATGGCATTCCACCCAACTGGTAAGACTGCCAAACTGTCGTCCTCAAGCGCAAATGTCATTACAGCGAATGGTTTTGCAATATTGCAAGATGAAAACAGGGATAAAGAATAGTGAAGATTCATTAATTCTCACCAGTGCTTTCGTTTCAGGACAAGTTCCTTTCATAAAAAAAAAACGGTAATGTTGCAGCCAAGGCTAGAATATAATGAGATGTTCTGAAAATTTGCATCTGAAGCATGCAGGTTGCAACTCTATGACATCTAATGAAGCACCCAACCAAGCATCTGCAATGTGAAAGGAAATAGCTATAGGCAGAGTCTTTTTTTGTTATCGGCAGACAAAATTTCGTAGCCGAATTTGTACCGGCATTTACCTCTGACTGGCATTACAATTAAGACAAGGCCAGCAGTGCATCAAAGTACCTGTGGCCGAGATGGAGCTAGAGATCTATGTAATCTGCGCCTACTGCTCCCCTACGGCTTGATATAAAGCCGTATCTGTTGTATTGATCCTCCAAATATTCAAGGCCACGTGCTTGCATGTATGCTTTCCACTGCTTCTACCTCTACCCTATTGCTTGCTCATTATACCTTTAGCAAAAGAAAAAAAAATGCTTTGGAAATCATTGTATTTGCAAGTAAACAGCAGCATCTAAGTTCATTTACGAGGGGCTGAGATTTTAATGAGTAATAAACGAACTCTGCACTTCCCTTTCTCTTCAACAATATGCTTTCAGTGAAAGTTGCGATACCAGTGAAGAACAAGCGTCGGGAGCTTCCTTGAAACCGTGCTGAAAACAGAACTCTACTTGCGAGATGGATCGTAAGTCCTCAACTTATGTAGCTAGCTTTGCGACCACTTGCAGGCGATGAACAAAATTTACAAACGCGGAAAGTGGGTGATAATGGCTCGGCGGCCCCGAGCTCATTGCTCAATTTATCTCCGCATGGGGTTAGTGCTTCATCCTGCGCTGGTAGGTGCAACAGGGCGTCTTTGCGTCGTCCTGGATTAAGATTGTGAGCGTCGTAACCACTGAGCCAGAAGGGCGAACAGAGTGGACAGAGTGGACAGCCGTCAAATATCAAGCCAGCATTTCATTTTTTTAAGATGCAAAAGTGGCAAGATGAACTGGCGGAGCGCAATTTAGGCATAGTATTAAACAGTGCGCCACATGCACTAATAATGTTAATTAGACACAAAAAGCTCAAACGCAAGCTTGGAGCCTCCAGCCCTGGCGCACGACTCGCCGACTGTTGTACGCAACTTTCAGTGAACTCGACACAACTGTTGTTAGGTATACTACAGGCTGTGTAGAGCTGCGTGCATTCAGACTAAGCCTGAAATACACTGTTGTCTTTATTCCTCTGCGACGAGAATTTTAAATCAATCACCTGCGCTTTTTGGCCTTAGATTCCCTTGCACCCCCCCCCCCCCCCCCCCCCCAGAAAAAAAGAAATAACCTAGCAATTTTAAATCGCCACCTTGTTCGTGTACTTTTCTGTCTGAGCCAAAATTGTTCAGTGCAGAGAGAATCTGGTGCCGCGAAATTAGCAGTGAAATGCGTTGCCGGAAGATTTTCGTTAAGCATATAACACTCTGTATGCTGATAGGCATAGCAGGCAAGTATACAATAGATAGAAAACTTAATCACCGGAAAAAAAATTGAAAATGATACTTATAATTGCCGACTGCAAATGACAGCAGCACGGATGAAAAATCTAGGAACACACTGAATTAGCAGACTAGACAAAGGTGCCCCTCACACGAAGCATGCACGCCTTTTCAGCAAAGATCGAGCACACTCAACCAATAAAATGCAGAAAATAAAAAGGAAAACATGGATACTTACGCAAAACAGGACTTGCGGGTCTTCAGGCAAGATGACCGAAACCTCGACGGCAACGACGGGAATCCGACATCGCACGTGCACAGTACTTTGCTGAGGCGGAGGCTCGGTCAGCTCATTCGCACAGTGCTATCGTGCTCCGCTTTGGTGTGCGTGCTCTTGCGTTCGCGCGGGAATTCTAGGTGATCACGTGCAGCTGTCTGCGTAAAATCAACGAGAACACGCCAAATTTGAATGGCGTAAGGACCCCAACGATCAAGCGGCTAGAACGGCGCAGACACGAATTAGGATCGCTATTAGCACCTCGCTTTAGCTCTAACTCGTTTTATGACTTTCCGAACTAATTAAAAAGCATTGCGTTGTACTGAAAAATTCGTAAAAGAAATTCTATCCTCTAAACGCTCGTTTGTTCTGAATCAAATTTCGTACAGAGGTGGCATTTGGTGGCCAGTTTTGTTCTATACAACGCTACAGAACTGTACCTGACAGATACACTAACAATGATTTGTTAAAATGTTATCCTCTGCGGCGACAAAAATAAAAACACAGCGAGCTTTTAAGCGAAAACTGCTGGCGCCATTAGGAAAACGAGCTTTGAGTTGCAGCTGTTGCCCCGCCGTGGTGGCTCAGTGGTTAGGGCGCTCGACTACTGATCCGGAGTGCCCGGTTTCGAACCCGACCGCTCCGGCTGCGTTTTTATGGAGGCAAAACGATAAGGCACCCGTTTGCTGTGCGATATCAGTGCACGTTAAAGATCCTCAGGTGGTCGAAATTATTCCGGAGCCCTCCACTACGGCACCTCTCTCTTCCTTTCTTCCTTCACTCCCTCCTTTACCCTTTCCTTACGGCGCGGTTGAGGTGTCCAACGATACATGAGACAGGTACTGCGCCATTTCCTTTCCCCCCAAAAACCAATTATTATTATTGCTGCTGTCGCAGCCTTCTAGGCAGGGCGTTCTTTAAATTTGCGCGAGGTGATAGCACCAAACTTTTTTTGTTGTACTTTTGTTGAAAGGCAAAATTTTTCGCGGCGGCTTCCGTCCAGTTCTGCCACATTGGGCTTTTAATGGCCAAATAGTGCAACTTTTTGTCCGAGTAAGCGTCAAAATATTCTTTTGACTCTGTGGGAATTTTCGGGCAACATTGTTTCCTCCAGCTATGTAAAGAAAAGGCGAAAATATTGATTACCTCTAATGTATATTTTGAGTTATTTTGTGACGTCAGATCGTGTGTGGGGCTCGGGAGAGACTGGGCATCAGCCCGGCGGCATTTACACAAAAGGCCCCAAATTCCTGGTTCTGAAGTGTGTTTCTAAATTTTGTTTGCTACCGTCCCCCACCCCCCTCCCCCTCACACTGACTGCATTCTGTATAATGTACAAGAATTCTTGTACGCCAAATTATGAAGTCGGCACACATTCTCTAACATGGCAGGAAAAGTATCGGGAAACGTATGCCACCTCTGGCGAGGTCGCTAAAAATTATTCGTGCTATAGTCCGAGGTGATGTCAGCAGTGGTAGACACGTTTTGATGGCCATCTTGCCGCACCAACACTTACCAGCTTCTGTGCGTCAAGATAGCTCAGCATTGCATCTGCTTTCGATGAATCATGAATCAGTGGGCTATATACCAAAAAAGCAGGGAACGCTGCTGCGCAGCAACACTACACATTATGCGAAATGTGGACTGAAGAGGAAATTTTGCATTTAATTGAATTTGTAAGCCCACTTATCGGTGAATTTGAGGCAATGAACCAGCTCTATCACTGCGATGTCCCGACTTAAATGAGAAAGTTATTCGTTTTGTGCGTACGCTAAGGGCATGAGTTGTAATGCCTGCAGCTACGCAAAACGACAAGGCCGAGCGGGAGCAGTGCATATTACATATCAGTGCATGGGGTATGGGAGATCTCTTTCTTGACAGCTTAGAATTATCTGCCCTCAGCATCTTTAACATACATTTCCTTTTGGATAGTTGCCGCAGCGTTATTTTTGCTTGCATTAAAGGAACGCTGAAGAGGCTTCTGGCGAACTTATAGCTTCTGAGCGTATTGTGCCTTCCCTAACCAGAAAAAAACACAAAGTACTGCTTCGATTTTGTCCATCCTTTAAATGCGCTGATTTTATAGCAACAGTTATTCAAGTTATGTAATAGAACCTGAGAATCGCGTTGTCTAAAGGAAAGTCAACGATATGGCAGACGATGATCGTCTTCTGCACGGTAATCAAAGACTTACATTACACGCTGCCACACACCGCCTTGTTTGAGGTGGTAAGAGAAAGCATTGAATCTATGGGAGCAGTACAACTACAGAACCAATGCCGAAATAATGTGGATGGATTCCTGGAGTTGTTAACCAGCTTTTTGCGTTCTACCTAAATAAAGTTTAATGATGATTTGTACATTCAGTGGCAATGAGTTTGCAACGGTTCTTGCGTTGCGCCAATTCTCAGTGACCTTCTGCTAGCCTGCCAAGATCGCCAATTAAACGAAGCTTTTCGTGGCTTGAATGTGATAACGACTTTCCGGTTTGTGTACGCCTTCCTAGTAATCCACAAGCTAACCAAGGCAACACAAGAACATTTTTGATATATGTAAGACCTCTGAAGTTCTTGCCAACTTTGAGGTGACTAAAGAAATGCCAGTGGAATTACAGCTTCAGTTTCTAGATCTCTGGCTGTACATAGGAGAGGCCCACATGTGCTGTTATGTTCCACTGTCCAATAAAAGTTTGTAGCTGCCGACGCACTGAAAAATGCCCCCAACATATCGTGTATTGACCATCAGCAAGAAAGTGTCGAGGCCCAACTGACACGGTTACGTGAAGCTAGTTTCCCAGATGACATCATCTCCAGCCTTGGCTTCAAGATAGTGAAATAAATTTGCCCATGTACCCCAACGAGGCTTCAGAAAAAGAAAAACGGAAGTTAGCTCTCTGGTCATTTGTGCACGGTGCCAGCCAAGCGTTAAAGAAAGAGGTCGGGCGGGCTGCTCTGTTCTTTGTATGCAACGCGCCCAACGAAGATGCTTCAAAGACAGCCGAGTGTAACACGAAGCTAAGGGACAAATTCACAGCATGCCACAGAGACTTAGTTTACATGGTCGCTTTGTCATGCAGAGATCACATGTTGGAAAATAAGGTCGGTGTGTCAATATTCTTCTAATGGAAGATGTCCGCAACACAGGCAGGATATGGCGGCAAGCTAGCAAGACACGTGTCGGACTGTGAGTGGATTCTACACTTTCGACGATGTAAAATTTTAGGCAAATATAATCGATAGCTCATGCAGGGGATATATGAGGCGTACATCATACATAAAAATTGCTCAACCTGCGTAAACACATGAACACTAATGTTAACGGAAAAAGAAATTTGTTACAAGGATCAAAATCACGACAGATGTGACAAAATGATTCCATGACGTTACTTCTCTGTATTTCAGATGATGCTTCCTGTATTTATTGGCAGCAAAGCAATAAATTCCTCACTTGTTAGTGAGTGCTGTATCTGTTTTTTTGTCTGTGTTCTGCTACCCTGCGCTGTTTTTCCAAGAATCATGCACCAACTTTCCCAGCTGTTCTTTGTTAAGTAGTTTAGTGACCTCGTGCATATTTTTCTTAATGACTTTTTGAGTTTACTGGCTGTAGACATGAAAGTTATGTTAAATGGGCACTGTTGCCTGCCTTTCAATATGTCACATACATGGTATAATAATGCATGCATGCTTTGTGTGTATTGCAGCAGACCACTGTCATGGAGGGGGTTGCGTCGCTGACTTCAGCACAGATACTGTTTCCTGCTGTCACATTGAATGTTACACCTGACTTGTATTTGGTGTGATTGTAGAGCATAATGAAGTGCGCTATATTTTCGTCTTTGTGTCTTGGTGTTTTGTTCCATTTGTAGTCAGTTTACTCTCCAGCCAGGCTAGTGGTTTGCACTAGTTTGTAGCAGTTCATACAGAATTATTTCATTGCCTCACCACCTTCATTTCGTTTTCTAAGAGGTAGCTTTTTAGCTAAAACATTGGTTTTCTAATGCCATTAAGAGGTATTTTCTCTGAAACAACTATAGCCTCTTTGGAATGGTTCAGGGAATAACACCTGGCGCTTGCTCGCCATATGGGCTCTCTCTTAGCGTTAGCATGCACATTATCAGACCTCGTTAATGAGAAGTATGTTTGCATTCTTTAGGGATCTCTGAGCAATGTAAACTGATATGAAATTTTGTACTGGTTGTTTTTGTAAAATACACACTCGCACCAGTCATGTCGTTCTCCGAAAGAAATCCTGAGGTGGGTGACAACTTGTTCGTCGAGGGTGGATGACTACTCAGCAGGCTCACCAATACGGTTCACTCCACAACTGCCGGCATAATCTACATTAAGTTTGTATACAAGCTATTCCTGGGAGTTAGTGCCACACTTCAAGCATTCCTCGAGCTGGCTCATAATGCTGCACAAGGATGAATTTTTTATTTTGTTCCCCTGAAAAAAATATTAAGCACATGTAAGTGCAATGTAATCTTATTCTTGCAACACCATAACACAAATAAAATCAGATATGATGCCGTTCATTGAAATTATTGCATTAGTGTTCCTTAGATGGCAGTAAGGAATTCACCGGCGAAGCTTCTTGTGCTTTGTTTATGGTTGCCTTTATTCTGATAATAAAACTTTTCCGGATTTCTTACAGTATTGGGATTTGCATGTCAATAAATGTTTTTCATAGGTGCACACAGCTTGTCTACTGCTATGAAGAGTTCCAGTAGTACGGGTATATTACATTATGCAAGCATTACAATGGTAAATTTAAAGAACGCCTAAGACAAGTACTAAAAGTGGGAACAAACTATGAACCAATCGCATGCACTTTTTCTGAAGGGTGTTGGGATGTAAAAAACGCTAAACGCCAATGACTCAGCATTAATAGCGCTTGAGTGACCCCAACACCTCTAAGTGTTTTTTCTGTTCATTTTATTGTGGTTCTTTCGCGAAACAACCCTCCTGAAAGATGTATTCAAGCACAAGGCTTCGTTCTAGGCCGGGTGAAAGGGTGGCAGTTATACAGATCTGGAAATGCCTTTAAAAGTGTTTTTTTACAGTGTCGAACAAATCTGTACGACACTGTAAAAAACGCTAAAATAAAACGCTCTCACATATAATCACGCTAAAAGCCAAACTTCATGCAATGTACACAGCCGTGTGCGCCTGCAAATGTACAATTAGAAACCACGTCCGACTAAAATTTCATTCCAAGTTTTACGCTGTTCCAATCTACTTCTTTGCTTTCCAAAAACATGAACACTGAGCGAAATTCCGAGATATACAATTATCAATCCAGCCACACTGTTAATTTTCTCTGCCGTGTAAGTTCATGCTCTGCGGAGCGACTCGCATAAACGAGAATATAGAGAACAGCTGAGTGCATAGTATCTCCCAAATTCCCCTCCCTACGCAGAGTAGCATGCCAGCGATATTGAAACGCCGGCTAAATTCTCTGTTTCTTCATTAAAGAGTCTCTCTCTCTCTCTCTCACCATGTAAAAAATTGCACCATTGAATGCCTAACACTCCTTCTTTTCTTAGGTGCATCCAGAGCCGCCTCTGTGTGCTGCGCCTTTACATAATCGCTGAGGTAGGAACCAAATAAGCTAAGTCAACTTTCTATAAGCCTCTCCCGTAATACATCATTGGCGCACGTGTCTCCGGTCTGGCGGGAAAATCATGTGGCGTCTGACCAGGCGGGGCAGCAGGTGCCACCTCAAATTCTGATCACAACAAGGCGTCTCTAATCGGGAGTACAAAGGCGCGGGGAAATTATCTACAGGTGTAAAGCCAGTTTATAAGAAAAAGTGGACGATTTTAACCATCAGGGTTTGCCCCTTTGACGTCACATTCATCAGACCTAGGATAGGTCTCTTTTTTTATTGCTCATCTTAATGAATGCATTAGAGGGGGCACTTCTAGATTTTATTATTTTAACACTCGCAACATATTATTTTTATTAGATGGGGCAGGACGCTTTAGTTATCTCTTATTTTGCTTCGCCCTGTACCATACGTTCCTTAACCCTTTATATCCCGCAGCCGTCGCAACTGATAAAGAGCTTCAAAATTAATATTTTTGGACAATAATTGCCTATAGGAAGAGGCATCTAAAATCCTAGCGCGATACCCTTGCATTTTATAGAAATATTTGTTGTGACGCGATGGTTGCAGCTAAGACTGTGGGGTAAGAATGTCATGAAGTGCATCTCGAGACACTCGATTTTCTCTGAATCAACGCACAAATGCGCAGAACACTTTTTGCAAAGGAACCCAGCGGAAAATTTTTGTCTGCTTCTTTTTTGTTTGTATTGAAGTCACCTCTATATCCCGCTGATTGTCTGTAGAGCCTTTTTTCTCAATGTTCTCTATCCTGTCCCGCAGCGTGTAGACCTTGTCACAATCCCACCCACCCAAATTTTGCATTATCGGTTCAATGCGGTGCCTGAAAATAATTGCGTGGATTATTTTGTCAGTCAGCTGCTGTTAGCATATCAATAAAATGTTTTTTGGTATTAGTACATTCACTCAAGCCGCAGCTGGACAATGTCTATGAAGATTCACTTGATGCAAACAAATTAGGTAATTCTGTTACTCTGACGAAAGCGCTAAAAGAAGTACTATTTCATGCGCTTGTCTGGAAGGTCGGACGTGATTCGTGGCTGCCACAAGCATGTATGTAAGAGAAAAGACCTTAAATGCTTGACAAGGTGCTGTCCTAGAAACATGACAGAGCATAAGTTAATTTGATAATGTTCCAGAAAGCGCCTCTCAGTGTTGTCGGTAATGTGTTGCGTTTGTTGAGGTAAGCAATACAGAAAAACGACACCCAGTTACCGCTTTGGCCGGCTGCCCGTGGAGTCCATAATCACAGTGTTCAAAAAGTTGTTCTTCGGTGCCGGTAGCGCCATCCATTGACAGCGAGCACAAGAAGCAACTGCCACTTGCGTGGTAGCTAGGAGCACGGTGTTTTTTAGCATAATTTCTATTAAGAAAAAATGAAAGAAAACTGCCACTTTTGTGGCACCTCCTATTATGAGCAGTGTTACCATCCTTCGACCTGGCTTTTCGCAATATATTTCTTATTTTTTCAATTGAATTTTCAGCAGGAAGATGAATTGTTAAATCAAACTGTTTGCGATAACGCAACTAAAATCGTATGCTGATAATATAGAATAATTATTTTTTTATGATTACAGCGCAACCTTAAGATGACAGGTGCAAACTCTCGTCAAAGGAGGCCTTCAAGAGAAAGGCATCAGCCGATTGGAATGATGTCGCGGCTAATCATAATAATCCTATTGCACCTGCCGACCTCTGCGATGTCACTCTAGGAGGTGCGGCGCATTAACCGTGACACCATGACAATTGGCCCCCTCCGTTCGCCGAGGATCTCGTTTGCTGGGAATTTGGCGCTGAATTCTTGAGCTGTATCCGACTGCCGCACCATTGGGCAATATTGCCATCCTGTTTGTCCTGGCCAGGCACGCCAGTAATGGAGTCAAAATATACGAAGGATCAGAGCAAAAAAACACGCGCTGCAGTCCCTATTCGGATTCCAATACCCGTGACCCAATTTCACCCATGCTCTCCGCTACTTCGCAGGGGAGATCAGGAGAGTCTCCTCGGGCCCGCTCCTATGGCTGTGGGTCACAATTGTGCTTGCGCTCCCTTCCTGCGGTTGAGTGCGGCGAATTTCGACATGGGGAGGATCTCCTGAAAACCACCGCGAATGTGAATGAGCCCTCTGGAAGAAACGTGGCTGCAGGAATGTCGGAAGCAGCGACGACAATGGCGTCCGCACGTGTTCGAACATGCCATCTCGTCGACGAACGGAGTGTTGTCCTCTTAAGTTACGCTGGGGTTCAGCAAATGCCCGAGAGCTGCGCCTTCTACACAGGTTCCACGTTCCGGTCACCAGACGACGAAGTACAAGATCAGTGTTGTCCTCTTCAGTCACGCAGGGTTTGAACAATTGCCCGAGAGCTGCACCTTCGACAAAGGTTCCACGTTCCTGTCATCAGACGACGAAGTTCAAGATCTTTCTACACCTGCTGGGAGACAGCCCGCTTTCCTGTGTGACGCAGGCGCCTTCTTGTTCCACATGGGCGCAGTCGGGACCCACGTGCACGGCTACCTAGAGGCCGTGTGGACGACAACCTGACCGCGTCCTGTTCCCTTTACATCGACCGAGCTGCGAGAGAACATCAGGACCACCCTGCCGTGGGTGGTACCATAAGTTCCATCGTTTGATTGGACATCATTCTTCGAACTGTATTCCCCAGCTAGGGATCCTGGGAATATGAAGAGTATTTAACGAGCTGCTGGTTTGGTACCAAAAGAGAGCCCCCCCCCCTCTCGAGAGATACCCTTTGCTGGGAGAGACTCCTGACTGCTAAGAAGCTCCCTTTACTTAGAGGCACTCTCAGTTGCCCTTACTTGTACATTATGTAAATAGTCTTTGTATAAAGTTTTCCAAGTTTTCTTTCTCCGATCGTCCTCGTCTCTTCTCCGGCCCAGTCACGCTACCTGAATCCCATCACAATGTAGCTTTTTACTCCCCCCCCCCCTCATTTTTTCTATTTTCCCCGCCTATGGCTGGTGAAATTATACCATTGCCTTCAAGCCTTTTCATTTATCTTCAGATTGGATTAAGCCTGTGGTACGTTAGTGGTGCAGGTAGGGGCTTATTATTTTCAATCTTTTTAGGTAGCCCCAACCTAGTGAATGTATGCATTCTCCCGACTGGCAGCGTATCAAAATGGCACAGCCGCTATACTTACCGTTTATATCTACCATTATGAACTGCTTCTTTGCCGCGGCCTATATAAAGAGGCTTTTCCACCAATTTCTTCGCAAAAATGAGGCAAAGTTCATGGTATTATTTGGCATCTCTGATAGTTTATTACCTCGAAAGCGAAGCTCATTTCTGCTGTGATATCCCACAGGTAAGATCCCGCCGTACATCATGCATGCATATGACAGAAATCTAGATGAAGAACACCAAGAAAATTCGCCTATAGTTGTTTTGATATAAGTAAAATAGTTATATTGCTTGAAGGTATAGGTCTTGAAATGAGCATTTTTTAAATTATTCTACACAAATGGTTATGAACTCAGGCTTCAATCCTAAGCCCAAACCTCAAACACCATTATCCGACAACGCTACTAGTCATTAATTTCAAAGCGTCAAAGGTGGACGTGACAGTAACAACCTGACCTTCTAACAAGGAGCCATCTGCTTCTAGACTAATAATTCCATATTATGCTTGACGACATGTACTACGATGAACAGCTTAAGAATGTTTCTGAGTAAAGCTGTATCAAGTTTTGTTGCGTTAGCCTTAAGAGAATGAAACAAACACACATCCGATAACACTTTTGGATGCTGGCTGTTTGAATGGCGCGCGGCTCTTACAAAGAAACAAGAAAAGCCAACTCACAAACAATCTCTCATAGCCTATTCCATCATGACTACACATTCAAATTAACTTTTTGCATACTAACATAGGGCTGAAAATTCGCAAAGTTGCTCCACGATAAGCATATTGCGAACAACCACGAGAACTTTTTGTAGCTTCGTTAATTTGCATCGTCATAACTTTCGTTATATAAAACTCCGGTTTATACACACTAGATTTGACTCTCACATGCGTTGTTTTCTAGAAGGCGTCAGTCACATCATAAAAACATAAGCATCAAAATGGAAAAATATTCATCGCTCTGAATCATTTCTGCAAAGTAACTATCTAAAAGCCGCCATCTTTCATATGTTAGACCATACCAGGTTACAGATAAAAAAGCCTCAGGAAAATTCTTGATCAAAGCTGTGTCAGGTCGGCACACACCATTTTAAACAGAACATTTTAGGCTACATTAAACGTGGAAATATTTTCGATATCTATCCTAGATACGGCGCTATGAAGTTATAAATTCTGAAGAAATGGGAAAAAAAATTTGGCACCCTCCCGTAGGCAGCATCCAATAGTATTCTAACGCGCTGGGAATCTTGTATATTAATAGCACAAAACTTAAGCTTGGGCACATTGCTCAGCTAAGTGTATATCATATATATCCTTGAAGCCTTTTGTAGGTGCTTTTCATCGCGTTGTACAATTTTTGTACCCCTTCGCATTCAGTTATGCGCTCTGTTGCCGTCATTGCCGGCAGATGGCGCAAGTAGTCGATTCCCGAAAAGATCTGCATGAAACCGCGGCCTGCCCCGCCGCGGTGGCTCAGTGGTTAGGGCGCTCGACTACTGATCCGGAGTTCCCGGGTTCGAACCCGACCGCGGCGGCTGCGTTTTTATGGAGGAAAAACGCTAAGGCGTCCGTGTGCTGTGCGATGTCAGTGCACGTTAAAGATCCCCAGGTGGTCGAAATTATTCCGGAGCCGTCCACTACGGCACCTCTCTCTTCCTTTCTGCTTTCACTCCCTCCTTTATCCCTTCCCTTACGGCGCGGTTCAGGTGTCCAAGGATATATGAGACAAATACTGCGCCATTTCCTTTCCCCAAAAAACCAATTATTATTATTAAACCGCAGCCTTTCCAGGACGAACCACTTCTCTTTGCTAAGAAAAAGCGCCTGGACAGTTTTACAAGAATTATGACGTTTATAGCTGGCAAATCCTGAGTCCGTGTCTGAGCGATCTTTTACTTTGCCTGTACCAGGCGTAGGTGGGCGGTTACCTAAGATACAATGCGCCTGATGGAGGAAATGATAATGGATATTTATGGCGCAAGGGCATCTGTGGCCAAACAGTGCCATGACACGAGGTATTTTTCCTCTACTCAAGGTGCGGTCGTGCGGTCGAAGACCTATTTCCCAAGCATTTAACCCTAAATAAGTCGCGCACCATACCAGGGGAAAGCTTGTACACATTGTATAGCTAGTGGGTGCCCTGCGGGACTGGGGATCGAACCCCGCACCTCCCGCATGCGAGGTGGATGCTCACAATACTAGGCCATCGCTGCGGTTCCTACAGTCACCTGTCCTTTCGGTGATAAAGCTGACTGCCTTGCGAACACTGTAAAGCGCTCAAGCTACTGATTTAAGGGCGTGCTTGGGATTAGAATGCAAAGCTCCGACATGGGACACATTGTATAAGACCCGCGCCTGCCCAGCCCGTATTTATTTCCAACAGGAGCCAATACGGGCGCATTTGCGACCAGAGGTGGGCATTCTCACGAGGGCTAGCTCTCCTGAGGGCGTCCTCACCCTCACCTCATGAGGATTTCACTTGGTGAGGTGACGCTGAGGGAGGATGGGTGCATGAGAATTCATGAGGACGAGGTTGAGGGCGGAAAGACATGGTGAGGTGAGGGTGAGGGAAAGAAGACATGATGAGATGAAAGCTATGGAGGGAAGATATGATGAGGGGAGATTGAGGGAATAAGGCTAGCTCGAATGTAGTTGTCCAGTTCAAAACGCGAGCAAAGGGCGACACTGTGGTGGCAAAGCTAAAAAGACAAAGCTCGTAACCGAAAACCTCGGTTACAATAGTTCGGATACTGTGTATGTTGATGAGCACTTGTGTCCTCTGCTCAAGAAATTGCTGGGCATGGCAGTAGCGCGGAAGAAGGAACACAAGTGTATTTGTTTGGACACAAAATGGGCACATTCTTGCTAGGAAAACAGTCGTCGACGATATTGCGTATCGTCCGTGAACGAGACCTGGATAACATAGCATAAATGCCACACTTTTTCAGATACTTAGCAGTACAACGACTCCCCAAGATGTACTGATTCGTGCTGCCGTCTGACCTTTGTGCTATATCTGCACAGAAAAGAATGCTGTGTCCTTCTTTCATCTGAACGTGCAGTCTGTGCGAAGCAAGGGCGATGAAATAAAAGCAATTTTTGGCACACCGAGCTTCCGTTTCAACGTAATAAAGATTACAAAAGCTTGGTATGAAAGTAGTAACGAAGCTTTGCACCTGACCGGCTACAACACGCATATGCAAAACTGTACTGGTAAACGAGCTGGTAATGTCCTGATAGCAACGAAAAAACATACAAATGCACCATTCTTATCGGCTATACTGTAACCCACGAGGACTACGAAATACTGTTGCTGCAAAGCGGAAGTAGTGCCTTCTCTGTTATATACCAGCCTCCTAAATGCAGCATTTCTAATTTCATCGGCTTTTTTGATGAATATCTGCAATGGATCACAGCAAATTACCTTAATCAACTTTTAGGCGGTGATATTAACACAGACTTCCTATGTCGATCTACAAATAAACGTAAGGTCGATTGCATATTGCACGGCAAATGATTTACTGTCATAAATATCCCCACCAGGCCGCAGGACGCGACGGCAATTGACGTCTTCATTAGTAACTATCCTGTTCACTGTCTTCATTCAGGAGTCATTAATGCCCCAGATAAGTGACCATCTACCCATATTCATGTTTGTAGATTCCTTTACTCTCCCAAAACAACGCAAGTTTCCTATGGTAAAATATTGGAGTACAAACCAGGCCGCATTAAATTTCTTTCGGGCAGCACTCGCAGGCGTAGACTGGCTTCCCGTGCTCAGCAATAATGATCCAGAGGACGCATATCGTGCCTTCATTACTACATTTAAATCTGCCTATGGCCAAAATTTTCCACTTGTGACATAAAAAACTCGCAAGGGCCGCAAGCCCTGGATAACAAAAGAATGTCTGGAAATGGTAAACAAAAATGAATCTTTACAACTGCTTTATCAAAAGCCGATTCCTCGATGACCTAGCACGTTTTAAGGCGTATCGAAACCAAGTCACTTCTTTTATTCGTCAAAGAAAGAAAAAGTGGGCATGGAAGTACGGCAACAGCAAACATGCATAAAAAGACTTTTGTTTCTTTGTGCAGATCTTGATCCTGCGTGTCCCGTGGAATTATCATTTCGGCGCCACGACTGCGCTTGTGTGTCCATTGCTGCTGACGCCGGATGACAGTGTCCAGTTTTTCGACTCACCGCCAGCCGGACCGCTTCGCTGCGAGGGAACGGCCCCCTTTTTAGAAGACCACTTTCTGCAACCCACCTTGGACAAGACATCGGCATCGAGTGATGCATCATCTTCGGCACACTACTTAAGAAGTCGGCGCCCCTGGAATCCGCTTAGTGGGCATGGAAGTACGGCAACAGCGAACATGCATCAAACACCATTTCGTTTCTTGGTGCAGGTAGGTTCAGTTCCTGAACTATTTTGCAAAGGATCTGACGATATTTTTTGTTAGTACTTCCATGCCCACAATCGTTGCGGTCTTTGATTTGTGACCGCGTTCACGTCGCCAACGTCACTGTCCGGTGACGTTGAGTCGAATCCTAGACCCTCTAAGGAGGAGTATTCTCAGCAATGCAGTGAATTAGTCTTACTAATAAAATCTTTACATGATGAAATGGATTCTAAGAATGACGAATGTATGACCGCACTTAATGAAGTTAAGGCGGCCCAAATTCAAAGGAGCTGCAGGTTGCAGATATTGATGGCCGTCTTGCTGCAGTGGAAAACAGTATTCGCACATCTGAGTCGCCGCAGGTCGAAAGTTTTGCTCATGTCGTAGCACTTGATCAGAGACTGAACGAATTTGAAGATCGTTCACGCCGAGATATCTTAATATTCCTTGGTATCGACGATAGTTGTCGAGAGACATTGGCCGAATCGGAATAAAAAATCTGCTCCATTCTGATTACCGCGCTTAACTTCGGTTTGGATAAGAGCGCGAACGCATATCTCGAGCCCATCGACTAGGCCGCTTTGTCCCCGGCAAATGCTGCACGCACAATTATTTTTAAATTTGTGTCATTTAAACTTAGGAAAGCTATTATTGCCTCAAAAACAAGTGAAAAGCTTCCAAGGAAACCGTGAGTGAAGAGCTTTGCAAAGCGACAATGAATGTGGGAAAAAAGTTTTTCGATTTTGGTACTCAAAGCGGGAAAAAAATTTTCAGTACGGGATAACAAACTTCATATCGGCAATAAATGTTATGTTTACTTTGCGGACACCGACACCGTCTGCGAAATAGGGCCATTCAGTGACAGCAGTCCAGCAGGCTCTTCGTCTGGCACTACCCGCACCGACGCAGATACATATTTATCCTAACCCAAAAACTTGCTCCTGAAGTTGTCCCTCGGAATCTATCGCTTCTCTTCACAAACATCCGGAGTATTGTGAACAAACGCCATGATCTATCATCTGTAATTGATGCATGCGCTGCCGATGTGTTGGTGTTAACGGAAACGTGGTTTTCAAACGCTATAAGCAATGCAGAATTGCTTGACTGTGAAAAAAATTACACCATCTACGGCCAAGACAGGACTGCAAAACACGGAGGTGGTGTACTGATTGCCGTTTCCGACTACCTCGTATCAGATATAGTTATTGTGCGTACTTGCCTCGAAATGCTTTGTGTCCGCATAAACCTTCACTTCCAAAGGGCATTATTCTGTGTGTGCTCTAGGCAGCCGAACGCGGCACCATCTTTTTGTGCTGACTTACACGATCCATTGAATATTTTGGTTACACAATTCCATTAACTGCCTTTATTTCTGTTAGATTTTAATTTTCCCCAAATAGATTGGTCCGGCCACTTTCCAACTGTCAGAAACACTTCCGCAGTCAGCCAATTCTTTTTGAACTTATGCATGCAGTTTAACCTTACACACCTTGTTTCAGAGCCTGCAAGGTTTAGTTCTGTTACATCTAACCTGTTAGACTTAATTCTTACCACTGCACCTGATCTTCTACATCGTGTAACCTACATGCCCGGTTTGAGTGATCACTGTCTTATTCACTTCGAAATGACGGCGCTTACTACTAAAAAGTTAGTAGCATCAAGACAATTACAGACTACTGTAGTTGTGACTACACATCAATTAACAGCGAACTAGCACTCTTCATAGATGACTGCGTGCCTACCTTCTTCGAGAGAACCTTTGACCAAAATTGGGCATTATTTAAGAATACAGTCTCATCGCTAGTTGTTAAGTACGTCCCTATGAGCCGAATTAGAAAACAATCCCGATCACCGTGGTTCACCGTCGCCTTGAAACGGCTTTTGAATAAGAAGAAACGCTTCTTTCGCCTTAAAAAACGTGCAAATACTGCGGAACGTTGGCCCACATACGGTGATGTTCTCCGATTTTACCGACTAGCTATCAAAGAAGACAAGCGCGTGTTCCTAAATAATACACTGCCCTCACTCCTTTCTACTAATCTATGTAAGTTTTGGAACATTATCAGACCCAAAGAACGAACAAACAGTCATTCAACTTTCTGATAATGCTGGGAACACAATGTCAAGTAAAGAATGTTGTACGGCCTTAATGCCTTTGCGAAATCGTTTTATGTTTGTTCCTTCGATGTCGCTCCAGAAGTGCTTAAGATTTCTTTCCAATGGACCCCACTGTCATGCTGGCATTGTTACGTTAATCGAGAGCCTCAAGGTATCCAGTTGCGGTGTAGACAACATTAATTCGAAGTTTTGAAGAACACTTCTGTATATTCCAGCATATATTTAGCGCACCTTTTCACCCAGTCTGTCGAACACGCCACAATGCCAGCTGACTGGAAGGTAGCGAGGGTGGTTCCACTCTTCAAGCAAGGTAATCCGAATTCTCCCCTTAACTACAGACCTATTTCATTAACAAGCATTCCTTGTAAACTTCTAGACCACATTATATATTGTGAGCACAGTGCGTGACCCTCGTCTTCATCTGTGAATATTCATCATCATCTCGCATCTTCGTCTTTTGGAGGAGTGGCCGCCATATTTGCCAGCGGGAATAAAGAGCTCGCTTGGTCCACAGTCTCACAATATTATAACCTCACATCTTCTTTGGAAAGTAACACTTTCTTAAGCTCCTGTCAGCACGGGTTCCGGAAAAAATTTTCTTGCATGACTCAGCTTTTATCTTTCACTAATAACTTAGCGTCGTCTTTAGATAGTGGTTTACTAACCCACTGCATCTTTCTTGACTTCGCTAAGGCTTTAGATAAGGTATCGCATCACTTACTCCTTAAAATGAGTTCCCTTAGTATTGATCCTAACCTTCTTAAATTGATTGAATGTTTCTTGACTAACCGCACCCAGTTTGTATCAGCTAACGACTCTCTATCATCCCCATGTGCCGTAACATCTGCTGTTCCCCAAGGTTATTTCCTGGGTCCTTTATCTTTTTGGTATATATCAATGACCTTCCGATTGGCATTAACTCTTCTGTTAAGCTTTTTGCTGACTATTGCATTCTTTTTCGTGCAATACACGTTTCCGACAGTTCTCTCCTTCAGTCCGATCTTGATAACGTCTTAATTTGGTGTCAGGGATGGTCTATGGTTCTCAGTCCATCAGTGCAAAATTATGTCTATATCCCGCTAATATAACCCTTCTAAAACGTTCCATTACGAGATTAGTGGAGTTTCATTACAGAACGTTTCATGTTATAAGTACCAAAGTGTTCACATCACTAACAGCTTATCCTGGCGCATGCACATAGAATATGTTATTATCAATGCAAACCGTGCTCTTGGTTACCACACGAAGAAATTTCTCCCAGGCTCCATCCCATTTGAAGTTATTTTTATACGAAACACTAATACGGCCAAAGCTAGAATACGCATCATCAGTATGGGACCCCGCAGAACTCACCTTAATCGATGCTAAAGGAGCCGTTCAGAATCGGTCAGCTCGCTTCATCCTTTCCAATTATTCTCTCATGGCTAGTGTTTCCTTAATGAAATCTAAACGTGGTCTGACTAATCTCTCAGTTCGTAGAAATATTTCATGCCCCAGTCTTTTCCACAACATTTTATTTCATAACGAGACACTAAAACGAATTTTTTCTGCTATACAATAATACGTTTCAACAGATGTTGATCATCCGCATAAAGCTGCTATCCAATCCTGTAAAACGAATGTGCTTTTTAATTCTTCTTACCGAAGACTAGCACTGAGTGGAACCACCTTCCACCCCTTATCGCATGCATTGAAGACGCATCATCCTTCAAGCCACTTATCACCAAGTATGTCATCGAACAAGCATCAGAATCATGATTTTTGCCTTTTTTCTTTTTGCCTGTACTTTCTATATATGTATTTTTTTCTATTTCCTCTTACCCCCTCTATAACGCTCTGCAATCCCGGAGGGTATTGTAATAAATAAATAAAAATAAATAAATAAATAAAAGAGTATATGGAAAACTATTTACTGTAATTAAAAAGAGTGACTTTGTATAGAAAACAATAAATGAAGTTTTGAAACGAGGTGGGCATGTCAGCGGCATGCTTGAGGCCTTGGTTGATAACACACCAGTCAGTGGGAAACCTTTGTCAGAGAAATTTAATGATTTCTTCACGTCAATGATAGATGGCAACCACGGACCCAAAAATATCAAATGCCTCGACTCGTGGGTTTCTTTCACTGCATTCTTGATGCCAACGGACGCCAATGAAATCAAAACTTGCCTTCTCACTCTCCGTAACAGCAGGTCGCGAGACATAGACGATCTTAAACTCCAACCAATAAAATATGTAGCCGATGTAATTAGTCCGATTTTAGAGCACATTTTAAATTGCTGCATCGAACATGCGTTGTTTCCCCGGTGATTGTAGATTTCCAAGGTAACGATTGTTCACAAGGGTGGAGACAAAAATGACCTATCCAACTATCGCCCAATTTCTATCCTCCCCATTTTCTCGAAGTGTTTTGAAAAAATATTATACAAGCCAATGTGCACTTTCTGCAAGAAATGCAACACTAACGCCTAGCCAGCATGGCTTCAGGAAATAGTTTTCTGCAGAAACTGTGCTTCTAACCCCCCAAAATCTAATTCTAGAGTCTTTTGAACAAATCCTTTTCACTCTTGGCATTTTTAATGAGTTCTCGACAGCGTTCGATTGCATCAATAACAACACAATGTTGGCGAAGCTCGAACACTATGACTTTCGCGGAAAATTTTATCAAATAATTACATCATACCTTAGTTGCCGTGTCCAAGAAGTAACAGTAGACAACGAGTCATCAAATTTTATACATCTGTGTTCTGGTGTGCCGCAAGGCAGTGTATTGGGACCGCTGATTTTCCTTTATGTAAGCGACATAGTCTGTATAAGTAATCTTACAAATTTTGTAATATATGTAGATGACACCACTCTGTTTTTCCGAGCAGCACATGTGCGAGATCTTGAACAGCAAGGTACAGATTGTTTGCAGAAACTGCACAAATGGTCTGAGTCTAATTCACTGATCATAAACACAAGAAAAAGCAAAGGTGTACTTTTTAGACCTCGTAATAAGGATCCTGATGTCTCGCAAATTCATCTAAAAATGGGTTCCTCATTCATTCAAATATTTCCTACGGTCAAAAACCTAGGAGTGCTTTTAAATGAAAATTTATCATGGGATGAACACGAAGAATACGAGGAGCGGAACAAGCAGTGTGAGAGAACCTGTTAGAGAACCTTGGTAATGACCACTACATACTAAAGACGCAAGTAACCTCGGACTGGCTAAAGCGTCAGCTAGGATCGGCAAAAATTGCGGACTGGAGCGCTTTTCGAGGGGCATGCGATGAAAATCTGGCCGAGTGCGGTTTTGTAGGCTTTGCGTAGAATCGCGTCCGCCTGTTGTACCTCACACTTGATGGGATTGTAGTAGGGGTGGCTGTATGCCACTCGACTGACCACCAGGCTTCTGACCAGCTTGAGTGTGTCCTCCTCTCGCGTGCCGTGGCGTCTGTGTGAGATGCGCGTGATCATGCAGGCCACTTGTAGGGCGAGAATGTGGATGCATCGTTGGTTTGACTATATGCACATCCCCAGAATTCTGATGGGCGTCTTTTTCGGTATCGGCTTCCCCTAGAGGTAGACGTTGAGCATTAACTCGCCGCTGGTGGGGACTGTGCGGTTTTGCTTTCCTCTCCAAACGCTCAGGTGCACGACTTCTCAGTGGAGCACGCTAGCCCTTTTGCTCTGACGTAGTCCTCTACGCAGATGGCTGCCTTTTGTAACTTCTCTTCTTTCTCTCTGAGCGAGCCTGTGTTGACCCAGATGGTGATGTCATCGGCGTACATGGCATGATGCATGCCATCGATTTCTTTTGACAGTTTTGCCAAGCCAATTATGGCTATGTTGAGAATCTTGGGGACATGACCGACCCTTGAGGCGTCCTTTTGTTTGGAGTAAGGAACGTCTCTGATCGAAGCTCTCCCAGGCCAATCATTGCCGTTCTGTTTGAAAGGAAGGCTTTGAAGTAGCTGTAGACTCTTCTCCCGCAGTTCAGATCGTTCATGCCCGTGAGGAAAGCCTCGTGGCTTACATTGTCAAAAGCCCCCTTTATGTCCAATCTCAATATTATATTCTTCCCACTCCTGGGGACCTTCCCGAGTACTTCTTTGATTTGAAGCCATACGTCTTGGGTCGATAATTTTGTTCGGAAGCCGAACATGCTGTGAGCATGCAGTTCGTTGTCCTCCATGTACTCTTGTAGTCTTAGCATCACCACTCGTTCGTACAGTTTTCCCAGGCACGATGTGAGCGAGATCGGTCTGAGCTTCTCAATTTCAAGTTTCTTGCCCAGTTTAGAAGTCATGACTACCTCCGCATGCTTCCACTCCTCGCGGGCGGTCTTCACTTCCCAGTGTTTGTTGAGAATTTCGGTTAATTCTGCGGCTAACTCATCACTGAGGTTGCGGATGAGTGCGTTATTGATCTTTACTTCACCCGCGGCCGTGTTCCTGGTTGTGTTTCGAATCGCTGCGTAGACCTCTTCTTGCGTGATGGGTCTGTCCAGGTAATCGTTTTCTCTTCCCCGGTAGCGCTCTGCGTAAGCTGCTGGCTTTGTGTCCCACAAGCACTTAACGCGTACCTTCTCCAGGGGTTCTGAGTCTGGTCCCTCGAACTGGTGGATGAACCAGCAGATGGCCTTTTTGTTTCCTGTCTTTGTCTTGGTAGGATCTATGAGAGCCTTGACGATATACCACGTCCTCGCTGTGCTCAAAGTTCTTTTGAGGGAGTCGCTGAATGGCTGCCAGTTTTGCCTTGCCAATTGCGCCGCGTACTCCTCTGCTTTTGCTGCGACTTCTACGATCGTAAGATTTGGCTTCCTGTTGTACGTTTGTTTCTTCGACCGCTTGGTGAGCCTGCTTCGAGCTTCCCACAGCTCGAGCAGCCTGGCGTCTACCTCGGGTGTCTGCTTCGTCCGCGCGATTTCTTTAGTGTACTTGCGCTGTTTTTCCTTGAGCATGTTTCCCCCCTCTTCTATCGATTGGATCCCGTTCTCGACCAGATTTTCATCGCATGCCTCTCGAAAAGCGCTTCAGTCCGCAATTTTTGCCGATCTCAGCTGACGATTTAGCCTGTCCGAGGTTACTTGCGTCTTGAGTATGTAGTTGTCACTACCCAGGTTCTCCAACAGGTTCTCCCACACTGCTTGTTCCGCTCCTCATATGAACGTGAGGTCAGGGCAGGTGTCGGTACTAACGCCGTTTCCGATTCTGGTTGGAGTGTCTGGGTCTGTCAGGAGGTTGGGGTCGGTGTTCTCTGCTGCCTCCGCTAGCGTATTGCCTATTGCGTTTACTGTTTGATATCCCCAGCTTTTCTTCATGGGGTTAAAGTCTCCTAGGATGATTAGCGTGTTGTCTTTCGCTAGTTGCGTGCGCCTTGAAAAAGCTCGTAGAATTTTGCCTTCCTCTGTTTTGGGGGCTGCATGCATTCACAATGAAGACACTGCCCCTCTTTCTTCTTTGGTAAAATTTCTACTATCACGTGCTCTACGTCGGTGTCGGCTATCCTGTAGTGGCTTCTGGCGATGAGTGCCATGCTGACTAGGTTTGCCGTTCTTCCTTTCTCTTCAGTCGCATAGCACGTGTATCCTGCGAGTTTTGGTGTGGTGTCCGTTTCTTGAAGCACTATGATGTCTGGCGGTATTTGTTGTGTGTGAATGTATTGCTGGAGGAAGCCCTGCTTCATATGGTAGCCTCTGGAGTTCCATTTCCACATAACTAAGGTTTCTTGCTTGCTTAAAGATGTACTGGCTATGTTTAAGCTTCGGTGTTCTTTGCGGATGTATTTGTTGGCGAGGGCAGACCAGCGCGGGGCGGTGGTAGGCCTTCTCTTTAATGTCCTCGGTAAACTTCTGCTTCCGGATGCTGCTCCCGAGCTCTGTGACTTGTAATGGAACTTGCTGCATTTGTTGCTGCTGCTGCTGCATCATCTTCTGCATCATTTGCTGAATCTCTGATTTAAACGTGGCGAAGTCCTCGTTGCCTGCATGCGACGGGGCTTTGGTTTGTACGGTTTGCGCCTGCGGAGGGCTGTTCTACCTAAGGTCTCGCACTGCCTTCGTTAGCTCTGCTATTTGGCGTTATAGCTCTTTCTGCCTAGCGCGTGATAGCTCTAATTCCCGTCTCAGGGCTATTTCCTCCGAGTCCTCCTGTCTAGGCTGTTCGCGGTTGCTGTTTGTGTTGTTCTGTTTGTTAGCTACCCCATCCGAGTGCGGAGCAAACCACGAGTTTTCGGCTCCCCAGCTCACATCAATGCCGCCGCTCTTTTTCTTCTTCACTTTAGTAAGCATGGAACATACCCACGCAGGGGGATTGGCCAAGGTTCAGTAGAGAATGCCAATGAGGTATTTGCGCGGGGAAAAGTAGACGTGAGAAGATTGAATCAAGATAAAAAGTGCAAAATTCAAATGAATTAAAAAAATATAGATTACCAGGAATGGAATGAAGCATTTTTGGACATGCGCCAAAATTTTGTATACAGCTAACAAGGTAATCGATCAGCTGCACTTAAGTAATCATGAAGGTAGCCGCGGACACTGCTTAACGGGAATCCCTTCGCGCTCGCACTGAACGAGAGAAGAACTAAAACAGACAGAGGGAGCCCTAACCTCGAAAGAGGAACCTTCAAATACTGCTTTCTCTGAACTGCGAACCGCCGGCAATAGAGGAGAAAATGATCTGTTGTTTCAACTTGCCCACATGATACACAAAGGTTTGTCGCAGCGAACCCACATTTGAATAAGTACAAATTTAAGTGAAGGATTATGCATCGCAGAAGCGTCATTGACACCTCACAAAGCCTTGATTTACATCACTGGATATTCCATGAGTGCTTTAAGAGGTGAAAATACACGGTATTGAGCAATCAATTACTCAAGCTGGCTGAAATATTTTGGATCCGCTGGAAACGTGAAGTTTCTAACAGAATGAGGTGAGGGGCGGGATAGATTACAGAAGCGCTGAGAGTTGACTTTGCCAATAAATCAGCCACCTTGTCAAAATAGACGCCCGAATGCCCAGGTACCCACACAAAGCGGATCTCACGCACTGTGAACGGAAGAAAAACCTAAGCAAATGATTCAATAAAGATTTTCCCGAATTTTGGAGACTAGAACTGAAAGGCAGTTCGCATGAATAAGAACCCGTGCTATATGCCTAGGAAGTTTGAGAAGAGCTAAAGCAATGGCCAGAAACTCTGCGAAAAATATAGAAGTATAATCAGGGATACGAAGAGAATAGCTCCAAGCCAGCTCCTGCGAATATATCCCAATCGCCGCCTTCTCACAGCTGCCGGAGGCATCAGTGAAGATAACAGTATGATGAGGAAAACTTTGTAGGTTTTCAGAAAGAAGCCCATTTAAGAAATTTACGGGCATATGTTTAGCATAGGACAGACAAATATGGCCATAACAGAAGACGGGGTCAGCCTGCGTATCTGCAACATGTTGCAAATTGATCAGATCAACTTGAACGGGACTAACAGATTCTGCGTGAACCTAACCTGCGGAAGCTGATAGCGTGGCCAATGATTAGTGAAAAAGAGGTGTAGTTGGGATAGAAAAATGGGAATACTAACGCCGGGGGCCGGGTCGAAAGACCTGAGGAAAGTCAGGACTGTTAGAAGTTGGAAGCGGGAAAAGAGATCGGGGATACGGGGTTCCAGATAAAGGACAGCGTTTGAAGTTGATTTCGGGAGCCCGAGGCATAGCCGTAAGGCACGCCTTTCAAGTAAAGCTAATGGCTGCAGCTTGTAGTTGGCGCTACCAGAGAACAAGACGCAACCAAATTCCAGAATCGGTCTCATAAAAGGCTTATAGAGAAACAGTAACCTGTCGCAACACATGCCTAACTTTTTATTGTCAACTCGTGTAAGTCAGCCTAAAGCACGTTTCCCTTTGATAACATTATTCTTAATATAATGTCGCCAGTCCAAACTTTGGTCATAAGTAACGCGGACTCCACCTGCGGAATTGGAGTGGAGCGGTAGACTAGCGGGATGTACAAAGGAGTGTCGGGCGGAAATACCAGCACGCCACAGTTACTGGCATTAAGTGATAATTAATTTGATTCACCCAGACTTCAATAGCATTCAGGTATACCTGCAAATACTAGTAGAGTGCATGAATATCCTTTGTTGATGCGAAAAAGCTATATCATCCGCGTATACATAAACTGTAATGTTTGGATGAATGGGTATGTCCCGAACCAATATGCTGAAAAGCAGTGGAGAGAGAACAGATCCTGCGGCACACCTCTTGATTGAACATAGATATTAGAACAGAAAGATCTGTCTGTACAGAAGAAAAACTTGTCTTTTAAATATTCACAAATTCAAGCATAGATGTAGGACCGTGTGCTTAACGGGGCCTTAGCAACATCAAGTGTCACCAAGGCCGCAACTTCTCTCTTGCGCATTGAGAGTCGTATTCGGCTCTCGAGATCCACATGCGCGGACCACATGGAACAACCGTCACGAAAGCCAATCTGTGCGGAGCTGTGGCCGTTAACGTGATGAACATGCTTTGTGAGGCGACTGTGTACTACTCTTTCTATTGGCTTAACTAAATTTGAGGTTAAAGCAATCGGCCGAATATTGTCTGTTAAATGCATTCTCTGCATTTCTCAAAAGTAAACTTATTTTCGCAATTTTCCAACTGAGGAATCCAAGAGTTTTGCAATGACGTATTTGCAATATCCAGAAGGTGAGTTGGAAACTCTTGCGCTAAAATCCTCAACATGCCCACAGTAACCCCATCAGATCCCGAGCCAGCAGACTGCATCGAGGAAACAATGGGCATGAGCTCCGACACGTCGACCTCAGGATAGTCCGAGCTGGAGGTGAGAGTGTGCAAAGGTTCCGTTTTGTGCCCCTGGAAACGTAAAGCCAGCCCCTGAGCGATACGTTCAACGTTTTACTTAGCTTCCTCCGGAGGCAATACCATTGACTTTATGCGGTTGGAGGCCTAAGAGTAGTTATTCTGCTCCATGAATCTGTATAGAGCCTTCTTATTCTGGAGTTGAGAGTGATACGTGTTTAAATTTTCATTAGAACCCCCTTTGCTTTTTTAACAGTTCTTTTGAAAGATGTAGAGTAGAACTTAAAATTTATCCAAATATCTGGGCTTTGATTATAGGAAATGCTTTCCCAGGCCGCTTTTCTACGACGATAAACTTTCTCACACTCCTCCGTCCACCAAGGAGACTGTCTGGCAGGGGCAGTAGCGCACATAGAAAACAGAGCTCTCAGTAGCATCTTGCAGTAAGGAAATTGCCCGCTGAGCTCTTTCTGCTCAACCTGAGCTAACTATAAAGAGAAGCGAGGCAGATATCAATTTTTTTTATACGTAATGTGGTTAAATGTCATGGTTGCACCACCTTTTCTGATAGAAGATATAATAGTTAGGTTCTTGGAAAGTGGTCACTAGATGTACCTGAGTCTACTGTTAACCACGCAGATACTCCTACCCCACGAGATGCTATATGTTAAATATATGAATGAACGAGAAACTCCTCGCATAAAGGTTACTGCTCCAGAATTGCAGGAGCGCAGTGCATTCATACACACCCATGACTAGAGAAGCTGGCCGCAGGAGTCAGAGCGACTACCCCGGACACTGTGGTAAAAATTAAAATCCCCTGCGATGACTGTGCTGTTTGCGCCACTCAGTAAGGTATCCAAACAGTCTGTACTGTGAACTCCTACAGGAAAGTAGACATTAGCAATAGTTACTTTGGTGCCCTGTGTAAGAGAAATTTCAGCCGCCAACAACTCAGTCAGGAAGGTTAACTTTCTTCGAGATTGATGCCCGGTGACTTATTTTTGTAGAGATCACAGTTATTAACCTACCACCCCGCCATTAATGCGATCGACGCTGAAAACACAGACTTTTTTCATTGGAAATGATTTAAGTGGAGAGAGCCACGTTTCTTGCAAAATCATATCTGGATTATGTTTATGAAGCAGTAGTTTAAGATCCGTGAGAGAAAAAGTACGAAACGACATTTCCATTGCAGAACGTGTAGACCCGCCATGTTTATTGACTGACGAAAGAGGCAGCAACAGCCTCCTTCAGCCCATCAGTCTGGGGGATTAGTTTGGGGGACCTTTCTTTGCTTTGATTTGCAGAACAGTCGACTTCAAGGGTGAGGAAGAAGCTCGACGCTTCTGGGAAGGACTGAGCATTTCAAACATCCGTGTTACAGGTATCTACGTGAGAGACAGTGCCAGGAGCTCTGTTGGCAGGCGGGACTCGGGATGTGCCAGGAGGCGACATGGAATTACTCTTACTAGCAGCACAATTTGGGAGCGATGCAGGCGTCGCCGTCGAAACGGATGATTGAGAAGGCAGAGATTGGCCTGCAACAAGTTGAGATAAAGCCTCGGTGAAATTGCACAGCATTCGCTCGACCAGCACAGAAAGAGCCTGTTCTACTGAGGATACTATCGAAATAGTCAAACTATTCTCTATATCTGCATTAGAGCCTCGCGCACGGCTGGCCTATGTATTATTCTTCCGATCCTCAATTGCATATGCATCTGCTCTCGAGCATCGCTTCGCTTGAATTGTATCTATCAGGCTTTGCTCGTCAGCTCGCTTCGTACAGTTGACATCATCAGTTGAGTGGTTGCACTTGCAGAGGCAACACTTGTGCTTATCACAGCCGCAGCTGCCATACGAATGCCCTTCTCCACAAAAACGGCAGCGGGTCGCCGATTTACACGCTTTACCATTGTGACCGAACTGCCAACAGTTGGTGCATTAAAGAGGACGGGGTTTGAGAGGATCCACATTATACACTATTGGCCAGACCTTGAGCTCAGAAAGAGAGGAGGAGCCAGAAAAAAGTAGTTATAACTGATTCTGTCACTACACGCACACCATTTAATTCTCTGCTGCACCGGTAAACAGAGATAACCCCCAACCCTGCATCCTGAAACTCCTCCAGTATATCCTGCGGGAAGATGCTGGGCCCGCTCCACGAAGAATCCTTTGGAACCCGTGAGCTGTTCAGAGATGAATGCTTTCACATCTCTAATGACTGAAAAAATTTGCACTGGAGCAGATCTGTGATGCAAGCAGCGTCAGAGGACTTGAAAACAATGCCTCTACAGCCGAACTGTCTAACCTCAGAGATCTGGAGGTAGTGGGTAGTTAGAGACTTTAGCTCCTGCTAAAGAACCTTGGAGGTTTTCATCTTGATCAATCCCTCATCGATCGGCACGAGAGAAAATAGGGACGACGTCAATTTTGTTTTTCCGAAAAAGATCCAGCGGCAAGCTTTGGTTGGGCAAGCTGGCAAACCAGGCTGCCGACCCTCCGCACGGGGAGGTCAGCGACATATCTGAGCCAATCGCGCCCTCAACTGCACATGAACCGCGCCTACAGACGTGACCTTAGACCTGCCCAAATCCCCCTCGCAGAACGGCCTCACCAGAGATGAGCACGCAGACACCACCAGGAAACCACAGATGAACTCTCAGCCAAGCACCAGCAGCCGCCGTTGGCCTAGTCTCGCCGCTACTTGGCTTTCTTTAGCCGGTCTTGGCACTCCCTCGATCCTGTAGCATGGCTGCCTCCGCAGATCAGGGATCTCGAACTAGACTGGTGATCGTTTCGTGGGTTCTGCATCCCGCACTGTTTGCACGCCTTAGCGTCCGGTGTGGGATACACGTCGGAGCAGCGACATTGTTGGCATCAAATGTAGCACATTTGTCTTGTTGGCCGGTACTGGTAGCACTTGTACTCGGCTCCGCAGTAGATGGCGTGTTTCGGTGGGATGGGTCCATCAAAGGTGATGACGGCCGTCTTGGTCTTGCCTAGTCTTCTGGTGCTGTGGATGGTGACACCCTGTGTGCGCGTCCACAAGTCGGCTTTCAGTTCCTCCGGTGTCGCTCCGGGGCCCACTCCGTGTATAACGCCACGCCGGGTGTCTTCCGGTGTGGGGCCATGTAAGCATTCACGTTGCACAGCCGCTCAATGGAGGCGCACTTGTTGCGGCTCGTCGCGTCGCCCGAAAGAGCCGTATTGCACCTAGTTTTCATCGCCACCGCTGCGGCGCCACCGCTCCGCGACGAATCCGGCCGGAGAGCTGTGCGCAGTGGCCGAGGCAGAGCTTTCGTTTAGACGTCCGTGCGGTAGGCGCTTCTTAATTTTTAGCATTTATGAGCTGCGTTTCACACATTATGGTAAGGTCGAGTGCAAGTTTGCTATAGATAGCGTGATAGCGGCATATCACCATCACTGGGCTTTACAAAATCGCACGTGGACTTGCGTTTACACCGAGAATCGAGGTAGAAATGCGCTTCGCCGAGCGGTCACCCATTCAGTTACGGGCGTTTCAACCACTGTAATAACTTATTACATATTACAATCTTGAACACGGGTCAAGGTTTCAGGCCACTTATTCAACGTGCACGTTTTGTAAACTTACGTTTGCGGTCGTAACGTTCAGCATTATAGTTCAGCCTGTTGCTCCGTTTTCGCTGAAAATAGTTTCAAGTGGGTACCACCACGTAAGTATACTGCTGACACAAACTGTTCCAGAAGAAACACAAGACAGCCAGTTCAACCAGACGCCAGCAGACTCAGCCGATGTTTTTCGTTTTAGTTTGAAGTCACGTGATGCACCGTAAGAATTCAAGCCTATTTTACAAGCGAAGAACTTTCCTCGGAAGAGGTTTATGAGCAAGTTTGATTTTTTCCACCGTAAGATAGATGTTTCCTGCCCAATTGGTCAGCAGTGGTCGCATTAGTTTGGTTAGAAAAACTTTGCAGAGGTCCTTGGTGTGACTGCGGTCTTCTCTTTCGCAAATCAACTCCGGACATTGCTCAGAATAGAGAAGAAGGGCTGAAACCAACATGTTGCATAGCTTGCTGCTTCTGACCTGTGGGCACTTCATCACCTTGCTAACAAGGGTGCATGTAAGCTTGCATAAGGCAACTATTTCCATTTTCGGATACCTCAGGCATCCATCATCAAGATTTTTGATAAGCCCATAAATTTCTTCAGTTGGCTTTGCTACCTCCAGTAGGGTTCTGCAAGAATCACAAGGCACCGGAAAACGAGAACAAACGGTTTGGAAAAGAATGGGGACCGACATGAAATAAAACTAGTGCCACCGCAAAGTAAGTACTCGAATATATTTCAAATTTGGTTATATATAAAATAATGAAAATAATGGTAGGCACTGAAAACAACCGCCAAAATAAAAAAAAATGGATGATGCAATTTCGTAAAAATATTCATACCTTCTGTTCACATGCACGTGTGAGGTAACCAGCCAAGTTTGCAGTCGGTGCTAACTCTATGTCCGCTGCTGGTTCGCATCACACATGAATGATTCCAAGCTCACTAGAAAGCTCCCTCGCAGCAGACATGATGGCAGCCGGCAAGGTACGACTTTCGTAATCATGAATGCCAAGTTTTACAGCTGTCCTTGCCTCAGAGTTAATAGGTGCATTTGCCGACTTTGATGCTTGCAACATGCCAACCTGCACAAAGCATGGGGAAATGTGTATTGTCTCCGTTTATTATTTTTTTTCGCAAATAGTACCGTCAATATTTTCTCTCATGTGAAAACTGCAGCTGGAGTTCTCCGAACTGTGCCTTCAGCAGAGCGGTCAACTTGAGGTCTCTTCTTTTGTTGCGAACTTGCTGGTTGCATATAATGTGGGTAGTTCGGGAACACGGAGGGGACGGCTGACGGAAGCAGAATCTTCAGTTTTGTGTTCTTCCTGTAGTCGTCATCTGTAAAGTGCAGGGAGCATACCAGTGACCTGTCAGTCGGCTCCCACCTACATCCTTTTCCGCCCGAGCTTTCCCGAGATATGTTTTTCAGCCACGCTGCTCGACGATGTGGATCGCACGGGAACACATGGTAACCGATCTTCGGATCTTTTCCTGTGTTTGTGGTGCACAGCGGCACGCAGCAGTTGCGTGGCATGGTGTCGCATGCGCTTAGGACGCTGTCGACACAGGCACCGATGACAAGCACGCAGAACTAGCGGAACCACGCGGTCGTGCAGAGCAGTTACAGCGAAAACACCTGCTAACACAGCCAGCGCACTCCTTCCGCGTCTTCTGCCCGTCCGTGCCGGCGGCGGCTTGTCACGGAGTGGTGGCGCCCCCGCGGAGAATGACGGCGGAAACTTGCACTTCTCCCAATACGCGCTTCCCCAGCCATTGAGGCGCGACGCGACGGGCCACACCCAGTGCGCCTATTGAGCGGCCGTGCACGTTGTATGATCTTCCCTCGATCGTGAGGCTAGTGATGCGCCTCGTGAGCTGGGCGGCCTCTTCGCTCAGTGTGCTCAAGATTATTATGTTGGATCTTGTGCAGAGCCTGGAGATCAGGTCTGTTCCATCGAACTTGTTGATGCATGCCACGGCTACGGCTCGGGCTATTTGAAATTGCTGGAGCGACTTGTCTACGAGTCCTTTCGGTCGCAAAATAATCTTGAAATCGTCCCCGGGGAGCGGGAGCACCCTCTGCCTATGCTGCCGGTGCGCTCCTTTCCCACATTTTTTGAGCGCGCCGACAGCTGGCGCGCCAGCTCTCGGCGGAGGGCAAGGGGATTTCACTCCGAGGTCATTGTGAGCGGCCGGGGAATTCCCGGCGCTGGCGGCGTTTCGTGCGTTGTTCCTCTGTCGCTTCTTTTGGCGTTTGGTCATAGCCAATTCCCAATTCGCGTCGTATTTTTGGGTGTCTTGCTGCTCCTGCATGGTGGGGTCCTCGATCTCCCCGTCCGTCAAATTCTCAGTCTGAGGCGCCGAGGTAGTCGTCGTCCATCTCTTGCGCCTGTAGCAAATTCTTGGCTAGTCTGTTCGTCGATGACTCGAAATTCGGATATTTCGTGGAGCTGGAGTCGGTTCCAGGCTGCAGCGGTCTCGCTTAGCGGGCCTGGCTGCCCTCAAACGCCCGCAGTCGTGCTAAGCCTCGGTAGGCTTAGCGGCCAGCGTTTCCCGTCAAAGTCGCCCGACCCACATGGAGGCTTCAAACTCCTGCAAATTGCCAAAGAATGGTGCTACCGTCTTGAAACCAGTGTCTGGGTGATCCAGCTTATAAGCTCTCTCAGATCCAACTAAATGTTGGCGGCCCGTTGGGTCGAGATAGTCCATGGGAGTTGGGACTTACAGAGCCGATGCGATGAACGTCCGCACTGCTTCCCAGGTGGTCGAAGTTTTCTTTCCCCCCAACCCATTTTCGTTTACATAAAACGCCGGTGCTCTTTGATACTTTCAGTAGAACGCTAGATGTGATCGTGATCGATGTGACGCCTGCTGTGTAGACCGACACACGAACCTCGCCCGTAAAGGATTGAAAATGAAATGAAAACTGTTTTTAAGGAAACGAAATTATGCCTGTCTCACATATCTCAGTGGACAACCGATTCACGCCCTTACGGGAAGCAAACTGAAATAAAGTTCGTTTTAAGGCAAGAGAATGACGCCTGTCCAACATATTTCGGTGGAAACCCGAACCACGTCGTAAGGAAAAGAAAGTGAAATGAAAGTTGGCTTTAAGGGCAGTAAATTACGCCTGTCTCACATATCTCTGTTGACACCCGAACCGCGCCTTAAGCGAAGGAAAATGAAAGTTAGTGTTACGAAAAGGAAGTGACACACACACACATGCACACGCACGCGCACGCGCACGCGCACGCGCACGCGCACGCGCACGCGCACACACACACACACACACACACACACACACACACACACACACACACACACACACACACACACACACACACACACACACACACACACACACACACACACACACACACACACACACGCACGCACGCACGCGCACGCACGCACGCACGCAAATATAAACTTGTAGCCTCGCCTTATGGATTGCCTTGAGGGCTTGTCTTAAATAGTTATTACTCAGTAATATCGCCAGAAGTTGGCGACTACAAAAACAACTCGGGTTTTAAAAAGACTGCTTGTGAGGGGGAGGGGGAGGGCGAGGTAGGCCCAATTAATTTTTCAAAATGATGGCTAGGCTGAGGGAGGGCCATGGATTAAAAAATGAGGGTGAGAGAGAAAAATAAACAGGAAGGCTTTGCCCACCTCTGCTTGCGGCACCTACCAGGCATCGCCTCTACCCCCTGGCCAGTATTAGTAGTTCGCGTTCAGACGTAGCTTATTCGAAGTCATCAAGACGCAGTGCAATATGATGCCTACAAACAACATGCCCCACCAGATTGTGGAGCTGTCATTATGAATAATTCCGAATCCCAACGTGCGTGTAACTATCCGAGGAATACCAAAAAGTCGCACATCGCGATAGTGGGATGAAGCAATTGGCGTTATCGCATATCTTCCACGTATAGTGATATGCTTTTTTCGGCGGATCAGTGACTTACAAGTCTTCAGCAGCAGCGGTTATTGTGCCTCGCAGCGCCTTCAGCCATCGCTTCAGGTCATGCATAGAACATCACCCACGGCAACCGATTTGGTAGGCATACGAGCGGCCATCCGCTGCATTTGTCAGCATAGCGCAAATCACTGAACTATATTCTGCGACTCAAGATCCACATAGCAGACCATAGAAACATACATGAAGCCACGCACATGCGAGCTGCTAATCGAACAAATTGTACTTCTGCTAGCTGAGGCGTTCCAGCGCGGCCACACCATCAAGTTTCAGTGGATACCCAGCCACTGCGGCATAGCGGGAAACGAGAGCGCTAATGCTGAAGATATGCTGGCTCATGCTGATCGGACGTCCATCCAAGTCTCGTTCTCATAAAGTGGCGCTGCAGTCTCACTGGCTCATTCAATTTAGGCTGCCATTGAACTGCACTGGAACCCCCGAATGTGAACCACGAGCAGGGTCGCATTTCTCGGCTTGATGATGGTTCGCGACTTCACCTACTAATAAATGATATGCAACACCGAGGAACTCTCCTCTATCGGTCGGCTTGGAGTAGCATACGCTAAAAGTTACCTATACAAGATTGGAGTCAAAGCAAGCATGAATTGCTTGAACTGCAGCCGCCCAGAGACAAACCACAATATTATTTGGGAGTGCCCTCCCTATACTGATGCAAAGAGGGCCTTTGAAAATACTCTCAGAGAGTATTCCTCTCTGAGGAAACAACCCTTGGCTCGAGGACAAGCCTAACTGACGGCTGGCATGCAATGAAGGCTGTTCTCAGGCTTTTCAGTGAAATAGGCTATATTCCCGTCTGTGACACTTGCGTGGGCTGTGCTGTGCACGAAACACGGTGTACAGTGCAGACCACGCATGTGCACACGCGTTTGTGCAGGGACATGTGTCTGTGTACTTTAAGCTTTTTCAGCAACAGTGAGTGCACACCCGATTGTGTCGGGATGTGAGGGTATGCAGAGATCTCTGCAACCTTGTGTGTGCGTTTGCGCTTTAAAGATATATGCTGCATGAGGAAGACATGCCCTCCATGTGAGACATGTCTCGCGAGGTGAGTGCCAACCAGCGTGTGCTAACCCAGACCACTCCAAGCAACCAGGCAGCAAAACAGAATTAGACCAACAATGGCTCAATGTTAGAAAGCAGTGGCATCAATTTTGGGCTGGCTTTGCAATACAGGCGGATTACTACATTTTCCAACCTGGGCACATATTTCGTACGAAGATCAAACCATTGTTCAGCCATTCTGGCACTGCCAGTATGGGCATAATATTAGCCTTCCCACTCATATTTCATTGGTCCTGCGAAGATGAGCCAATGTTCAGCCATGTTGGTACTACTAATATGTGCCGAACACCAGCTTTTCCATGATGTCTATTGTTGATGCCAATATTAATCCCATGGATAGTCATTCGGGCATCACCAATATGTACTGAACACTGGCTACTCCACACATATCCCGCTGTTGATACCAAGACTGGCATGTTCAGCCATTTTCGCATGTTAATGCAGACCAAGCACAGGCTTTTCCATTCATGCAACATTCACGACAGCCCATCCAACTTGTTGGCAGTCCAGTCAGTGGCTTATAGTTTGGCATGTCACTGCCTTTTTCTATTTAAGACTCACCAATAAAGCCTATCTTACTTTACATCTTAAGTGGCCATCAATAATGCAATTTTCACTCGTAAGCGACCGTGCAAATATTTATAAAATGAGACAGCCAAAGGATTCATGGATAAAATATTTGTTTCAAGAAAAACAACAATAATAATGCCTATGGTTCGGGAAGGGTGCTGGCAGAGGCTGTAGGATTGGCGTTGGCAGGGGCTGTAGGATGGACAGTGGAAGGGGCTGTGAGATGGGCGGTGGATGACTGGTGGCAGGGGCTGTGGGGCGAATGGTGACAAGGACTGTAGGGAGAGACGGCTGTTTGGAAGCGGAATGGCCCACGTGATTGGGGGGAATGCGTGTGGGCACAGTGCTAGACTCTGTTCCTGCACTCGCACGTGGCATGCTTGGTTGGAGGGGGAGAAGGCATCGGCAAAGATCCTCTTCCTTTCACCCCCTCTAGCACACGAACCGGGCAGCCACTTGCGAATAAACCCTTGTTCCTCTGATATATCTTTTTGAGTTTTTCACAAATGGCATCTGCACAAGAAAAGTGAACATAGAAAATTAAAAATAACATGATTTCCAGACACACAAAATTGATGTCCATCATTTTAGAGAAATGTAGGAAATAAATTCCAGGACATGGCCAATGCGAAATTGCCGCACTGAAGGGCTCCAGATTAATTTTTACTACCTGGGGTTCTTAATTTAAGGTGCACGGACATCACATAGCACACACACTTCTTTGCACTTAGCCTCCAGAGCAACGCAGCTGCTATGGCTGGTGTTTGATCTCTCACCTGGAATTAGTATAGCTGTTCACCTGAGCCAAGACTTCAGGTAAAAAAAAATAATGTAGACATACATATTGTTAGCGGCCTGATAATAAGGCAACATATAAAACCTGGACACAACTAAAGCATGAAGTTAAAATTCACTACAGGAGCCCCTCAATCTATTAATGGCATTGACTTGTTGCGATCAACCACCTTGTACCTGCCAATGGCATCACAGGTGCCTATAATCACAAGGCTGCTCCACACACCACTGATTAAAAGGGCATTTTCAACTCCAATGAGTTTGTAAAACTACAAACATTGAAAATAAAATTTCAAAATCATAATAAAGGGACCTGAAAAGCTATTTACTAGAACTAGAAAATGCACACAATTCATATTCCATCAGTTCTCTCTGCAAAGCAAGAATGTTTAAGCCAGCTTGACTAACACCGAAGGTACCAGCAATAAAATTGATGCTCCCCCTCTCCCCTCAACTCTGCGCACCCCAGCGTGCAAAAATTAAAAAAAACAGGTTGTGAACGTGACCCACCTTATACTGCCTTGAATGCTCCAAGTGTGAGGGTATGCCCAAAAATCCCAGCTGATTTTTTTAAAATTTTTGAATTCTAGTTAGGGCCCTTGCAGGGCTTTCAAATTTCACTCACACATTCACATAGACAACATCTATGGAACTGCTGCATCAGAATATTACAATGATTATTGTTTTAGGGCCCCTTTGACTTGATATATTAGAAGTAAAGAAGTAAATGTTGGGTTTGGAGCAAGCTGCAAGACAGGTTTGGGCAAGAATTAATAAAATGCCCTTAAATTTAACTCAAAGGGGACTGGACAATTTTTTGAATTAAGCGAAGTCAAATTATCGTATGCGCGATATAATGACCGGTCATTGCTCCGGCACCAAAAACCTGCTTCGGCAGGCACCGGAGTGTGGGCTCCGGCAGCTTTGTACGCTCGGCTTTTTTCTTTTCAATTGTTTTACATCGCTAGTAAATTTGCAGCGTGTTGTACTCACTACAGGTTACCTTCGATCTACAAGGATTGGTGTCAGCCAAGGGTTCCTATTTGGAATTATCCATAGCGGATGCCGACATGTTCGAATTGTTGGGAGTTTTCCCCCATTGCAATGCCCTGGGTTGTGCCGGGACCGGGGAGCCAGGTTGAATTAACGCTAAGTTTGAATTAACCGAGGTCGAATTAACGAGCTTTAACTGTAAATGGAACACGTTATGAACACCTCAACCGAGTTCAAAATCCTTGGCCTGTCTCTATGCGCGATTACGTCTGCAGCTAGATAACACCCGGGACACTGGAAAGATTTATCCTTTTATAAAAAGATGCATAAACCTGTGGGAGAATGCTTGGTATAGAGTAAATGAGCAGCAGACTTCACAAAAATGTGGTCATGTAATTCATGTGACTGACCACACAATTCTGCTGCTGGAAGTAATTTCAGCTGAGGCAAGAGGAGGCAGCCTTGAGACTCCCCTCAGCCAAGCCAATTCTCTCTTATTCACTTCGTCGTGTAGCCAACTGCGACGACTGGAGACGAAAGTGTAATTATATTGTGCGGGGAGCATAACTGGCAACATTAGTTAGCCCATGCAAAATCACCTGGCAGTGACAGAAGTGCAACTATAATTGCGCTTTTTGAAAAGCGTGCACATACCATGAATGTTCGTCAAAGTGGGAGGTATTGTTTTGCAAATCCACTGTCACTTCTAAAGTCATACCTTTCGTAGCATGCCTTTAGTTTTACTGTGGTCTGCCCCCTCTACCACAAGCTAAATAAGCATTTGAAGTTAACTAAACACCGATAAAGTTTTCACAAAGCGCAAGGTTTCCTGTGCCATATAAATTGGTAGAAGTAGTTTTTATGGTGCGACTTACTTCCTTTGGTGCAGGATGCTAAAAATAAACCCTTAAGGTGCACAAAGGAGGAGCTATTCTACCGCTTTACAAAGGACGCAGTGAAAATGTTAAAGTAGAAAAGCAACCTGCAGCAAAACCTGTTGAGTCTAAAATAAAATCTTTCATCATCAGCCTCAATATACATGTCTACTGTTCAAAAACGCCCAGTATTTCTTATACTAACCCCATCATGTTGCCACAGTGCCACTTCATCCGCACTTTTCAATCCTTCAAAATTAAAGGTTCAAAGAAATATAAAATATATACCTGTTGCCACTTTGCACAACTTTAAATTTACAAAAGCTTTTTTCCTTACGCCCGCGGAGGCTATACAGCCTCTGGGCCTACACGCCCATTATGGCCGTCATTATGTTGCCCACGACTTCCTTTAGGTTTTGCCACTAAGGCATATGAGCTGATTCTTCTGAAAGAAAATTCACATTCAAGCAATTGTTATTTAGCATAGTAGAACAATAATGACCACTTAATAACACTGAATTGTGATGAATAACTGCAGTTTTATTAGTTATGCCTAACGCTGCCCAACCTTGCTTGTATATTGTGACGAAGAAGTCAACGAACTCTGCAGTGGCATGGGCAGGAGCGCTCGCGCTAGGCCAGCAGCCATTCAATCATCTCATTTCCATCGATCATCGTGTCTCTTCGGCTGGCCGCCACGTAACATTTAGTGGAGCTTGCGGGGTACCATCGACATCCTGGTCCGGGGAGCTTCGGCGTCCTGCGTCAGCCGTGAGTTCTTGGCGTGCGTCGCTCGGTCGTGCCCCAGTCTTTCAGACCCGAACTGACTTCGCCGTTGTTTCCCCTCGCCTCGTCCGCCACCCAGACCACTCAACACGACGAACTGTACCCGACGCAAGCACCTGACCTATTGACCCCACCGACCCGGGATGCCGCTTACCTATGAAGATACCGTTCCCCTGTCCAGGCCGTTCGGCACGTCCTGGGGCCTCGACCATCGGCTCTTGGCGACCTGCGGCCCGGAAGGTTCAAGACTAGGAATCATTCAGCCATCTCAATAATCGTGGCGGCCAGCACCTCACCTCTTACTCGTTCCTGTCAAACCATCCTCTTAAGCCCGGAACCACTTCACGCGTCTCTTTGTCACCGATCGGGCGATCGCTTGATGGCCCCGGTTAGTGTGACGAAGACGACAAACTGTGCAGTGGCGCGGACAGGAGCACTCGCGCTAGGCCATCAGCCATTAAATCCTCTCATTGCCATCGATAATCGTCTCTTTCTTCGGCTGGACGCTACGTAACAATATTATACTGAAAATTTGAGATAAGGCAAAGTAAATATAGGTACAGTTAGATTGGCAAGAGTCCACTGTACAAAGAAATTTCAAACATTTTCATTGTTTAAATAACTGATTTGATCAACTTATTGTACTCATCCGCCAGCCAATGGCCAGTTGCAAGCAACGTGATCAGGCATTCCCATAGATCGCACACATGCTTGTGGAAATGACTGGATGGGATTCTGCCCAAACAGTCGACTGATATTTTATGCACGTTTTTCGATATTAATGCACTGAAAGGGCAACACTAAAAGTAAGCTTACGCCCGGAGGAATAAGCAGCCGCAACAAAAAGCTATGAGCCGTTCAATTTAACCTACTGTATTTTGCTGCGCTGTTTGCTGTGTCCCTTGGTTTTAATTGCAAAAAAAGTTTCGCTTGTCAGCCAATACTCCTTAATGGGATAGCCAGTCAGACTCCTGCTTGCCATTCATGTTGCCGGCCTCTCTAAATTGTTCAGCTCTCATATCTATGGACAGTCTAATCATTGACACTACCCTGCACAATGAGGAAGGCATTCTTGGGGTCGAAATTATACCGGAGCCCTCCACTACGGCACCTATTCTTCCTTTCTTCTTTCACTCCCTCCTCTATCCCTTCTTTTACGGCGCGGTTCAGGTGTCCAAAGATATATGAGACAGATACTGCGCCATTTCCTTCCCCAAAAAACCAATTATTTTATTATTATTATTATTATTATTATTATTATTATTATTAATATTATTATTAATTTTATTATTATTATTATTATTATTATTATTATTATTATTATTATTATTATTATTATTATTATTATTATTATTATTATTGTTATGGCCACAAAACGGTTTGTGTATCCCTGCTTTTGATATACACATTGAAGACCTCATGGCAGCCTTGAATATAAGAGAACCTCGTGGAGTGTTCTAATCAGCAATATGGAGCAACTCTATGAATTCACATTTTCATTGCTGTCAAACCAGCACAAATCTTTGTATCTGTGCAGTGAGCTTCATTGCATAAATACAAACTTTTGAGGCTAGATAAGACATTGGCAGATATCTGGATGTGTAGAGATGCTCCAAATTGCCAACTGGAACACACCGTAAGAAAGCCAGAGCAAAGACCCTTCTTGGCTTACGAAATTTCAGCTTGATAGGTGTCTTGAACGCTCCACTATATGGCTGAAAAGCACACCCCTTGCTGGAATACTTGAAGGAATTTATACATTTCCTTTTTACATCTAACCACATGCATGCTTATAAAGAGGTCTGCAGTACTGTAAGAAGTATGCTTACATTAAAAAATTCATTTAACCGTAAGAAAAGACACATAATGCTACAGTAACCTCTTTAAGATCAACCCCTTTCACACACAATTTCACTGAGAAGTTGGACATGAATCGCGTAGCGCTGGTATGGAATGCACCTTCTTTTGCTAGTTACACCAACGCAGCACTTTATTCTTGCAAAAATAACTTCAAGTTGGCCACCTCTATAGCTTCAACTTGATTTGCAAAACAATTTCATGTTTTGTCATGCAAGGCATTTTATGAAATCTGTTTCATAAATAGTCAAAGTGCATAAAGTGTTTTTTTTTAATTTTTGCGATGTTGCTGGCTTAACCATGAGAAGCATCACCCTCTGGCCATTAAGTCAGTTTTGGTTTGCTTTGTAGTAGTTTTAAACACTAGTTCTACTTGGCATTTAGGTTTACGTCACTGAAATGAATGCTCAAAATTGTGAAGACTATAAACCCGAAACCTTTGGAAAACCGCTGACCTTGCACTTAAGCATGTAGAACATACTGAACAATGAACTGAACTTTATGTAGCACTGAAAGAATACACTGCGAAATATCTGACTTGTCAGTAACTAATTATTACTTAGTAATTAAAACAGCATAATTACCAACGCAGTAGCCACACGTTCATCATGAACTGCTGCTTCTCCTGCCTCCATCTCCTCCGTGTTGTAAGCGGGCAGCTGCAAGCAGGCTGGCAGTGGGGCTAGGGCTACGAGCAGCCTCTGGTGATGAAGCAGCCGTGGTGGCTACCAATCTCGCCAGCCTCCCCAGGACATCGGCATGGTGTTTTGCAGTGTGGCGATCGTGCTCTCGCTGCGGCTGGCGAATTTCCAGCCGCTGCCGGGTTGTCTTTAGATGGAGCGCTGAAACAAGATTTTTAGTGAGGGAACGCTCTTCATATGAAATTATGATTTACACAAGGGACTAACTTGAGCAATGACTAGGCCAGGAACATGTTGCTCTATATTAAGCCTTCTTAAATAGAAACATCGCTCTTAAAGACAACTTTAGAGAATCCATGGTGACATTAGCCTCATCCAGCAGATTTCAGATATGCCATTGAATATAAATTAAAGAATAGCTTTCAGCGGGAATGGTGACAAAAAAATGGCCCACTAAAACTTTTTTGACGTTCATAAAAGCACATAAAGAATGAATTGTTAAAAGCAGGTTTGAAATGGGCATTTTTATATAGTTTACAATTTCTGAACTTGCGCAACAAAGTATTTGTCAAGGACAAAATTTGAAACTACTCCCGAATTTTTACAAATGAAAAGAAGCTTTTAATTAAACAAAAAAATTGTAGCTATGGCTGCGGTGTGACAGAAGTCAGAAACAAGCATGGGTTAATATGTGTTTGGAGAATTTTATAAAAAAACATATCTAAAGCTCCTATATCTAATTATATTACCATGATAGAAACATTAGGAATCAATTATCTTTCGGGGCTAATTTCAATTGTGCTGTTCACTTTCATGTCAGCAGTGATGTCATTGACCGAGGTCTGTTTTTAGTCAGTGCACTCATATCGCCTCACACTCACGTCGGTGAGTGTGAGTGGTCTTGAGTTCGTGATGAGTGGAGGCAAGGCTACGTGAGTGGCAAGTGGCTGTGTATGGTCATGGGTGTGAGTGGATGTGAGTAACGAGTAGCTGTGAGTGGTGGGTGGATGCGACAGCGAAGTTTGTCGTGAGTGATTTCCTACGATGGCGTCCGCTTGGCTATTTTAATGTTGGTGAAAGCTGAGGGGAGAAAATATGCACTGCTGAGGGCGCTCAAGGAGGAGGCAACATAAGGCTGCATGCAGGTGTTTTTGATGACCGAAGCAGAGATTTTCGCTCGAATAGGAATGGCAATCCTTTGTTCCTTTTCAACCATAGCCAAAAATATCTCGAAAATAGAACAGGAGACCCAGAGTAGAGGCGAAATGGGGGCATAGGGGCGTTCCCACATGGACCCTTTTCATGAACAGGTTGAAGTGTGAAGGTATGTTGGACACTAGACTGTGCCTGCAGAATAGGGGAGAATAGAGGATTAAGGTCCCCAAATTCTCCCTAGGGTCTCAAACACGTCCTTCTGAGGGTCATGAATAGACACCCATCTGAAATATCTACAAGAAAAGACGCCGCAAGCAATTTGGGTTGCACTGGCTAGTCAAAAATTGCATACTAGCTTTCGCTGCATGTGTGCAATGCATGGTTTCGATCTGTGGCAGCCAATTTTCAGTACTTGGCGAGTGAAATAGGCTTGTTAAATGCAATTTCTTTTTTATCTTTGTATTCTCAATAATTTAGTTGGAATATCTCTTTCTTGCACACTTCGAATTCATTATTCTACCTTCACTAATATCTGGACAGCACTTGAAATATTTGCACCAGATACCTCTAAGAACTTTTAGAGATTTTTCTCAGCAACGTCCTGCCGTTTTAGATGGGTATGCACTGCAAAAAGGCTGAAAAGGTAATGGCATATGCCTTCTTCCATGAATGATGTTTCCTTGACCAACGACTCGGCGGACTACGAGAAAAAAAGTGCAGTGTTGGCATGCAGGTTTGCATATGGTCTTCACATTTACTTGCCTCAAATGAGGTCACAGTTCTGGTTTCTCAAGCCTCCTTCAGACAGGGGTTATGTGCAGGGCATGCAATGTACTGCACGGCAGGCATGTCCGCAGATTGGACATGCATACCTGCACTGCCTAGACAACAACAGTCCTGCTGTTAATTACGCCCTAAAGTTAGCCCAAGAAGTGGTTGTTAAGGAGTTAATATTGACCACTTCTCTTACGATTCTTTTTAAATAGGGCAGATCTGTACTTGTGACCCACTCCATTGTCAAGGCAAACTTATTATTGTTACTTAGAAAGCGTTCGAAACATGTCAAGCATCTTAGCAGGCGATAAACAGGCACTCATTTTATCAGAAGCAAGCGCGGGAGCAGGCGCGCGTAACACTGGTTCAGGCCATGGAAGATGCATGATAAGTGACCACTTCCTAGAAGAATCAAAACTACAAATGATGGTTGGAAAAAGAGCTTGACAGAGCCCCGGGTGGCTCACCAGCACATCGGTGCGTTTCAGACTATGCTAGGGGAGACATGTGTCGGCGGCCACGGCAGTAGATGTCTCATCCCCTCCATTGCCAGCAAGCAAGAAAAGAGTGAGCGAACATGAGTGCGAGTGAATGAGAGTGGCCGTGAGTGTGAGCCACCGCTTTTGATGCCGAGGCATGAAACACGTGCCGAAACCTTGCTATGCCACGAACGTCCACGCGGCCGCGAGACAGTCATGTATTTCAACAGACGTTTAAACTTTGAAATCACAGTGACCACCAAGGTTACATCTCCCTGAATAGCCTGCCCAAGGTGCAGCCCCAATTCTAAAATGGCGAGTTTGGAGCAGTGTGACACAATGTTCTCAATTTTTATGAGGGTGGCGCAGCTTTCACATTTTGGTGCAGTTTGGCATATTTTGTGCAAGCGTGGGGTTTCAGTTAATGAGGTACATGTCTAAGTTGAAGACAAGTAGATTTTGCTGGCGAGAAACGCACAAAAATAGGATGCAGACAAAGTCAATTTAAATTAGTCTACCGTTAGCACCTTAGCATTCGGCCGCAGCGGCGACGTACCGTCTCTACTTGGTGCGCCCTGACTAGTGCAACATTTTTGCTGATTATGGTTTATGGTTTATGAGGGTTCAACGTCCCAAAGTGACTCAGGCTATGAGGTACGCCGCAGTGAAGCTCTCCGGAAATTTCGACCACCTGGGGTTCTTTTACGTGCACTGAAATCGCACAGCACACAGGCCTCTAGAATTTCGCGTCCATCGAAATTCGACCGCCGCGGTCGGGATCGAACCCGCGTCTTTCGGGCCGACAGCCGAGCGCCGTAACGACTCAGCCACCGCGGCGGCTTTTTTGCTGATCAGGTTGGTGCACTGTCTTCTTTTGCTTAGATTCGGCTGTGCTCATTTGCCGCTGTCGCTGCTGATGCCATACATGTTGTCCCTCTTTCATTTGCAATTGTTTCTGCTGAACATGAGTAGTCATGTCAGATACACCAATTTGTTTGTCTTGTATGCAGACGTTCACTGACGGCAGTCCGTTCATGTCCTATACTGAATGCGACTGTAGCACCCTCCCTTGGGCGGCGCCGACAACCCGGCTAGCGCGCGCCACACTGCGAAGAGAATAAAGACGGCACCTGGTCTTTTACGACTTTCAATACCACTTTGGTGCCTGCTCAGGGGGCTACGAGAAGCCTGGAAAGAGTAAAGGCACCAAAGATCCCTGGAGGTGCCCGACCTGTTTAACGGCGAGAACGAGAGGCACTAAATCATCTGTAAAGCAAACTTGGGAGCAAAAATATCAAGACGTGGCCGAGCTGACTGCTCTCAGAAAAAAATAACTCTACTCTTAGAAATGAAAGCTGAGGTGGATTGCTTACCTACTTAAGGGAAGCCATGAATAGCCTTGACGAATCAGTCGAAATGATGTCTGCTAAATACGGTGACATCTTTGCTAATCAAGGTAAACAAGGTACATAAATTCAGAACGTGAAGAGGCGCCTGGACCATTTGGAATCATGTGACCAGAACTCAGAGGTAGCCGCACTGGAACAGTTGAATGACCTTGAACAATACGGAAGGAGGCAAAACTTGGAGATATACGGTGTTGAACAGAAAGTTGAGGAAAATCTGATGACTGTGGTGAATGAGCTAGCTGGGCCTTATGGTTTACGCCCTCTTTGTGTCACTGACGTTGAAGGCATTCATCGGATTCCTTACGAGGGCTGATAAGCATCCGCCCATTATCATTCGCTTCAATCACCGGAAAACTAAGGAGCAATTGCGTGCTAAACGCAAAGAAATCAGAGGAAATGACAGAAATAGTTTCTTCTATGATAACTTGACAGCTGTCAATGAGCGACTGCTTTGGCTCACGCGCACAAAGGCAAAGAATCTTGGTTACCAGTTTGCCTGGCAGAAAAACGAAAGGGGGTTCACGCCAAAGAAGCCTGGCGATAGCGTTATCGTCCTAACGGATGATAGGGACCTTGATAAAGTTCAGTAGCCTGTTTCAAGCTAATAGTTTACCCTAGGTTGACAATGCACATTGACACGGGATCCTTTAACAAGCGAGTCAAAGAATTTCTGCAGCTTAATGTTAGTTTCTTGTCAGTTTTCACTTAAATGCCCGAAGCCTCCGCAACAAGTTGGATGAACTATCTCTTTATCTGGATGAACTTTCCGTTCAGTTGGATGCTCTGGCCTTTACCGATACGTGGTTTACTAATCAATCAGAGGTGCCACACAATGAAAATTACAGCCGTTTATCTCTGTTTCGAAGCAGGAAATGTGGAGGTGGTGTGTCATTGTTTCTGAAGAGTAGCATTACATAGCGCAGTTTCAGAATATTCTCTCATTAACAGTGATTTCAAGGTGCTTACTGTACGCTGAAGCGGTGTACTTGTCATTGTTGCTTTTTGACCGCCTTCTGGTAATGTTTCCCAGCTTACTGCCATACTTGAAGAAATCTTTGATTAAGTGTCACTGAACAACCTGAATGCCATGCTCATAGGTGACATGAACGTTAATTTATTTTCTGACGACACAAGCAGGACTGACATTTTAGCAGGACTACATTGCCATAATTTTGAGAATCTAATTGTATCTCCTACAGACTCACAGAGAGTTCCAGCAGTTTGATAGACGCTTGTGTCACGAATGACAAAAGCAGACATTTTCTGCCGTTTTAACACTTGCATTAAGTGAATACATGCCAATTTTTACGTTACTCCTCTAGAACAATAAGCGGCCTTATTCGGAAGATCGACAGATCACGTACAGGAAAATTGATGATGAAAGTTTAGCCCACTTTCGGTGTCTTGCATCCGTACGAATGGGGATGACATAATGAAAGAGGCTGACGCGAAAAAATGGTTTGACGTATTTATGGAAGTTATAAACAGGCTCTATACGCAAGCGTTTCCCGAACGTTCTTTCCGGAAAAGCAAACGATGTAGAAAACCATAGATTTGAAGTGCCTTGCATAAGAGAAATAAAGAAAAAAATATGATGTTTGCGGTCTTTGTAAAGACAAATAATGCTGAGCTACTCCGGGAATTTAAGAAAGTAAGAAATAAACTTGGTTCTGATATCAAAAAGGCGCGTGCGCAGTACTACATAAACATCTTTGCTAAGTGTAACAGCTCAAAAGATACGTGGCATTTAATAAATAATTTACTTGCGCATAAGAGAAACAACGTGCCGCCTCAACTTCACTTTGACAACAATGTATATAGTGGCATACATTTAGCAAATAAATTTAATAACTACATTGTTGCTTCTGGTAAACCTTCAAATATAGGAGATAATCACAGGGACCCGACCACCCACATAGGCAGCACATCCACAGATTTTATTTTTGTCCCCTTGTAGCGAGAGCAAGGTAATTAACATAATCACCTCTCTGCGTGATGGTAGTGCCCCTAGCTTAGACAATGTCCTAACAAGACCAATTAAATCGATAGTTGACATTATAGGTAAACCGTTAGCTCATATATGTAACTGCATGCTTACTACAGGATGCTCCTCCGACACAATGAAAATTGCTCGTGTTACCTTTATGCATAAAGGAGGTAATGTAAATGAACTAACTACAGACTGATTACCATTTTGACAGTATTCTCAAAAGTGGCTAAAAATATAATGAATAGCCGTTTGTATGATTACCTTAGTAGAAATGAAATAACTGCAAAACAACAATATGGTTTCCAGAAAAACCGAACCACTGAGTCTGCACTATTTGAAATAAAAGAGAGAATTATTGAGAACATTGAAAATAAGCTTATAACACTAGGCATATTTATAGATCTGAGTAAAGCCTTCGAATCTGTTATTCGGAATATATTATTTAGGAAATTAAATTGCTACGGGATAAGAGGAATTGCATTAGAACTTTTCCAAATCTACCTAAGTGACCAGTGTCAGTTCACTAAAGTCAACAATGCCAGTTCGTGCATGGGCCCTGTCACCACTGGTGTTCCCCAAGGGTCTATTCTGGGAGCAGTTCTGTTCCTGCTCTACATAAATGATGTAGTTTTCTTACCTCATACCAAAAACTTCATAATTTATGCAGTCGACACTAATGTATTCTTTGCTGGGCAGAACTTGCAGGTCATAAAGGAAACGGCAAGCGCTTGGTTACAAGAACTGTCTTTCTGGCTAAAATCAAAAGAGCTAACATTAAACGTGGCTAAAACAAAGTACTTTCTATTTAGAGCAAAAACATGAAAGTAGATAGCAACTTCTTCGTCACATTTGAAGACATCGTCTTTCTCAAGAAACACCAATAAAAGTCTTAGGCGTCATATTTGAAGAGCATATTCCTTGGACATTTCACATGAAATATATTCGCCGAAAAATAGCTCCTTCTGTAGGCGTACTAAACAAATTTAATTAATTAAAAATTTATTATTCCCTTTTTCATTCGTACATGTACTATGGCTTACTTGCATGGGGTAAAACGACCACCGCAAACATGAACAAAATTTTCACTTTGCAGAGGCGAGCCATTCATGCCATAGCAAACCTACCCTTCTCTAAGTGCACATCCGATCTTTTTCCAGGTATAACTTCTTAACCATGCAGCAAAGTTACAAGAAGAAACTAGCAATGTATATTAAGAGTCTCGTTACAGTAAATAAATATGATTTAGAGCCAAAATATCTTATATTAAGCTCAGCTTATAATTTCCGGTGAAACAATTTGCATACCTATAAGCCCCGTACAAATTATCGTTTTGAGAAGAAAAACTATCAGATACCTAATTTATAAAACACCTACTGCGAAATTTTAGATTTAGCACTTGAAAACCATACACGAAACACTTTTAAAAAACAATGTTTATGCAATGCTGACTTCCTAGGTGAACGATACAAATTCCACCCTTTTGTTTTCTAACACATTTTCATTCTTATGTCTTATACTTCTTTCCTTCAGGCAAGTGTATTCTACTTTTAAGTTGCCTCCTAGGCTTTGACTTTGTTTTGATTGTGGATGGCTTCTGCGCAAAATTTCTAAAACTGTTGCTGTTTTACGCTGATTGTCAATGTCCAGGACTACAGGCCCTTGTCAGGTGTTTGCAACAGCTTCAGCCTGTATTTCCTCGGTTTTTGTACTTCATGAACCGAAACAATGTAGTTATTATTATTATTATTATTATTATTATTATTATTATTATTATTATTATTATTATTATTATTATTATTATTATTATTATTATTATTATTATTATTATTATTATTATTATTATAGATGCCCTTGCGCGAAAGAAAAACCTAGCAATTTTAAAACGCAGCGTAGTTCGATATTTTACAGTCTGAAACCAAAATGTTCAGTGCAGAGAGAATCTGGTGCCGCGAAATAGGCAGTGAAATGCGTTGCCGGGAGAATTTCGTAAAGCATAGAACACACTGCATGCTTATAAGCATAGCATGCAAGCATAAAACATAAAGATAATTTAATCAGTTGAACTAAAATGAAAATGATAACTATAATTGCCGACTGCAAATGACAGCAGCACGGATGAAAATCTGGGGACACACACTGAATTAGCAGACTAGACAAAGGAGCCCCTCACACGAAGCAAGCACGCCTTGACAGCAAACATCGAGCGCAGTCAACCAATAAAATGCAGAAAATAAACGGAAAACGTGGATACTTGCGCAAAAGAGGACTTGCGGGTCTTCAGTCTAGATGACCAAAACCTTGACGACAACGGCGGAAAACCGACAACGCGCGTGCACAGTACTTTGCTGAGGCTGAGGATCTGTCAGCTCGGTCGCACAGTGCTGTCGTGCTCCGTGTTGCTGTGCATGCTCTTGCATTCGCGCGGGAATTCTACGGGGTCACGTGCAGCTATCTGCGTCAAATCAACGAGAACGCGCCAAATTTGAATGGCGTAAGGACCCCAACGCTCAAGCGGCTAGAACGATGCAGACACGAAGTAGGATTGCTATTAGACCTCGCTTAGCTCTAAATCGTTTTATGAGTTTCTGAACCAATTAAAAAAGCATTGCATTGTGCAGAAAAACTCATAAAACGAATTTTCTCCCCTAAACGCTCGCTTGTTCTGAATAAAATTTCCTACAGAGGTGGCATTTGGCGGCCAGTTTTGTTTTATCCAACGCATCAGAACGATACCTGCCAGATAGAGTGAGAATAATTCGTTAAATCGTTATCCTCTGCGGCGTCAAAAAAACAAAACAAAGCGAGCTTTTAAGCGAAAACTGCCGGCGCCATTAGGAAAACGAGCTTTGAGTTGCCGTGGTCGCAGTCTTCGCGACAGGGCATTCTTTAAATGGGCGCGAGGTGACAGCATCAATATTTTTGTTGTTGCTCTTTTGCTGAAAGGCAAAATTTTTCGCGGCGGCTTCCGTCCAGTGTGGCCACATTGGTCTATTAATGGCCAAATCGGGCTACTTGTCTGATTTGGCATCAAATTGTTTCTTTGGCTATGTGGCTGTTTTTGGGCAACATTGTTTCCTGTCCCAATGTAAAGAAAATGCAAAAATAGTGATTATCTCTAATGCATACTTTGAGTTTTTTTTGTGACGTTAGATAATGTGTCGGCCTCGGGAGAGGCCGACAAATTTCCTGGTTATGAAGTGTGTTTCTAAAGTTTGTGCGATATGGGCTCCCTCTTCCCCATTGACTGCATTTTGAATAATGTACGAGAATTCTTGTACGCCAAACTTTGAAATGGAGCACACATTCTCCACAATGACACCAATAGTACGGGGAAACGTATGCGACCACTAGCGATGTCGCTAATAATTATACGTGCTATACTGTCAGGTGATGTCGGAAGTGTTGGACACGTTTTTGATGGCCATCTTGTCGCATAGACACTTACCAGCTTCCGTGGGTCAAGATGGCTCAGCATTGCATCTGCTTTTCGATGAATCGGAATCTCCTGGGTAAATCACAGAACGCTGCTACACAGCAACAACACATATTACGCGAAAGATGCACTGAGTAGCAATTTTTGATTTTTATTGAAGTTGCAAGCCATCTTATCGGTGAATTTGAGGGAATGAACCAGCTCCCTAAGTGCGATGCCCCGGCGTAAATTAGAAAGTTATTCGTTTTGTGCATACGTCAACGGCATGAGTTGTAATGCCTGCAGCAACGCAAAACGACAAGGCCGAGCGGGAGCAGCACATATTACATATTAGTGCATGCGGTATGGGCTCTCTTTCTTGACAGCCTGGAATTATCTTCCCTCAGCAACTTTAACAAACATTTCCTTTTGGATAGGTGACGCAACCTTATTTTTGCCCGCATTAAAACTGCACTGTACGATATCTGCGCATGTAAAGAGTCCCAGCAGTTCGAAATTATTCAGAGTCCTCCGCTACTGCATCCATCGCACCCTGTGTCGCTTTGGGATGTTAAACCACTTAAAGCGTCTCCACTACAATATCTCACACAGCAGACTTTGGTCAATGTGCTCAAGCGAGGAAGAGGGAAAAGCCGGGCTTGAACATGAGTGCATCACAGTGCATGAAGCTGCCTCGGAGAATTGCAGTAACTCTGGTGGTGTGCAGACGTGGTACCCGATCAAAACGCACGACAGAATTTTTTTGTCGCGCATCTGTCGCGCGACACAATTTTGTGTCGCAAGACAAGCTGTCTTGTCGTGCCTTGTGTCGTGCGACAAGATTCGTGTCGTGGGTTCTTTCGCGCGACAAAGTTGTTTGTAGTAGGTTCTGCCGCACAACAGACATCTTTCCTGTATTTTGTCGTGCGAAGAAGGTCCCTGTCGCAGCATTTGTCGCGCGACAGGTTTCTGTCGCAGGTACTGTCGCGCGACAGAGGGAGTCGTGCCGCGCGACAGAGATTGCGTGCCTCAGCAAAGTTGCCTGTCGTGGGCTCAGTCGCGCGACAGACTTCTATCGCGCCTCTTTTCACGCGACAAAAGTACCTGTCGTGCGGCCTGTCGCGCGACACAACAGCTTGTCGTGGGATATGCCGCGCGACAGATACCTGTCGTGGGATTGGTCGCGCGACAGATACCTGTCGTGGATTGTGCCGCGCGATAGATACTTATCGTGGGATGTGTCGTACGACATATTCCTGGTGAGGGTAATTGTTTTACTGCAGAATTCTAGAAATACTGTCGTGCTGTCGTGTGACAGCGATAGGATCAAATTGACCAAAGATGCTTCAAAGCGCGTTTACTGTGGCAAGTCGCGAAGAGGATGCGAGGTGCTCTGGTCTGTTGGTGACGGGCACCGAGCGAAATGAAGTGCTCATTCACATTGGCGAATCGAGTTTTCAACTCGCTTCCCGCGACCTGGGTCTGTCGCCGAACGAGAATTGGCTTAGAGGAGAGGCACTGCTCGAGCACTCACCTAATTCCCTTCTGTTCCCACATGACAATGTGACGGCCTCCCGTTTGACGCATAACGATCGAAGTGGTGTCGTTTGACTTATCATGTTTATGAGGATAAAATAAATATTTAGATGAAGCCCAAAATATGTGTGGGATTCGCACCGACGACCTTTTCGCCCCCAAACCGTGCATTCTGGGGACTTCCAGACAGCCATAAGGCCTAATCGTTTGTCACAGAGGGTTCCGGATGCGGTCAAACAATTCGTCTTGTTGTAATGCACACGTTTATAAAATTCGTTAACTGATATATAAGGAGGAAACATACCGGATATAGCGAAGGTGGCTGTAAATCGCAATAGTAGTGCAAAATTTTCGAAGTACATGACGCTGCTTGTATCTTAGAACGAATGTTCCCGAAACGAAACGCCCTCAGATGTTTGTAATTTTGTCTTCTACACATTCGCTGAGCACCCCGATCTAGCACCCCGATCTAAACACTTGAAGCTCTCGTAGCTAACGCTCTTAAGTCCAACATTGATGCTGTGTTGGCGGAGAATTTTTTTTAGCGGCGGTGACGTGGTGCTTATCATAAAATAGCAAAAAAATACTTTACGACGTCGTTCATTGCCTTCACTGAAAATTTCATGACGGTGACACGAAAATGTCGTTAAATATAGACAGCAGCGTATGCAGCCGAAGGTGAAATGCGGCGACCGGCGAGTTTTAACCGATTTGATTCTCGGTCGAAATGAGAATAAAGTCTTGGGACTGACGTCAACCGCGTGCTTTAAAGAGTTTCGCCTGCGTTGACACAGTCTAGCTCCTGTGCACCCGCGCTCGGTACTCTAAACTACTCTGGTCCCAGTGTTACTGTGTGCTGTGACAATCTGAGCGAAAAGGAGGATGTCTGGGGGTTTTGATGTGCACCACGGCCATACAGTTGAGCGACATGATAACGTACGGGCACGGCATGCCAGCCTGAATACCGGCCGCCAGCGTCAGAAAAATGCGATAGTAATGTTTGTTCAAGTCCATACTAAGCCGTCGGATGGAGTATCGTTGGCCAATATCGAGTCGTTGGTAGAAGCGATAACAGGAATACAAACAAATGTCTCCCCACGGCGCCTTTAATTGCTGCTGCTCAATCTCGGCTCTCCTGGCCTCAGCTGGCTCCGCTCCTGAAGGTGTTGCGGAAACCGAGCATATCTTTGTTTTACTATGAGACGAGGTTCACAGTAAAACGATGACGAGAGCAGCACCTCAGCGCTAGCCAGTTTCGAAGTGCACTCAGCTGCTGCATCGATGTGAAACCGGCCAGGCGTAGCGACGACTAGGGCAACCAGGGGGTAGCGCAAAGTTCATTGCCCGGTGCGCCCGCGGGCGGCGTCGTTCCGGAAAGCTCGCCTCGCTCACTCCGGCTGGCTCACTGTGGCTCAACAGCTTGCGGCCTTCACTCGGAAGGCTGGGAAATCGAGAAGCGAGCGACTGGCGCTGCGACTGAGTGATACTTTATGCCCACGTTTGCAGTACTGGTGAACAACCTTTAACGCTCATATGCTTGGGTTATCGGCGGCGTTGCGGCGAGTCTTAGTTAAGATCGTCCGCGACGCCATCGTCACCGTCCGTGACGCACAGGCTGAGAACTTCAATTCCAGTACGTGCCGAAACAGCTCGTATTTATCGTTACAATACGAACTCGAAAACACGGCTGCTTCGATGCGCTAGTGGGCTCTTGCTTGTTAAACTACACGCGATCAGGAGGCGGCGAGTGCTAGCCGCTGTTGCATATTAGCTAAAGTAAGACGCAAGTATCGACGTAGTTTCGTAACGCAGTTGATATCAATGCAATCCGCTTGTACTGGTCACCGATTAAGCTGTTAAGTTTCATGATCTCCGGTGAGCGTGCCAGTGTCGCGCAAATTAATGCATCGCAGCTACTCTCCATCGTGCCCATTGCGTTCAACTTACTCACGATATTCGCCAGCTTGAGATACGGCGCTTTTCTTCGCTGTTTTTGTCGCAACTTAGTGATTTTTTCTGGCATCAAACGAAATTGCATTCTGTCAACACCGTCGTCTGCTCCGTCGTCTGCTAGGGCATCCGGGTCACTTCAGTGGATCACAGGATCGCAGCTTCTACAAACGACATGCCAGAAAAAGTAACTGAAAGCGCTTTAGTATTCTTAAATAATCTAAAAATAATTTAAAATAAATGCAGTATCTTTGTTGTGAAGATAATATAAATATTCATGGTTTAAAAAACACATTTTGTTTGTCGTTTACAATTTTTCCCCGAGATGAAAGCGGAGCCGCCGGCGCCATTGCAGCGCAACCGACGCGTCGTATTATGTATTATTTGCCTCTTTGAGGCATTGCTTGCGTACTTGTACGGCAGACACGTGTGAAGAACTTATTTAATAGGAAGGTGAGCAGGAGTGTGTTTTGGAAGCCAACGACCAGGATTTCGGCCTGTCAACATTGGCGAGTTTCAACGGGTAAGCCATGAAGAAAGGCAGTGCTGCGACGTCTTGTCATCGGTAAAGGGAACGCAGACTCCTGCGCCATTTTACTAAGCCTGGATGAATCGCATGGCTGGTGAGTCCCGCTCTGCGTTTCTTTGCTAATGATCTGTATTCACACGCGCTATTTGTATGCGGCTATATAGGGGTGTGAGTGGAGGCAGTCCGCCTGCGGTTGCCGCAGCTATAATGCGGCGCCAAAAAAGCAGGGCCTATATCATGCATGACAAGTGTAGTTCTCATTGTCTTTATGTGCATTTAGTACTCGCGTGCCGTGGTAAATAAAAATGGCACCAGATATCACAACAGAGTTACGCTTTCGCTTGCTAGCGCTTCGACACTCGGTGCAGAAGCATGGATTTGCACTGCGTAGAAGACGATGAGCGAGAAGTGCCGCGCGGCGGAGCGCTCGCGCTAGGCCAGCTGCGATCAGACACCGCACTATTTCTAGGGTTAGTACTCATCGGATTAGTGCTTGTGCCTTAATATGCGTCATACTAAATTCTGAGACAGTGATCGCATGCGAAAGGCTAGTTCATATTCATCGCCTTGTCATTTGTAAACTTGTCTGTGCTTCCCCAGTGGAACAGGATTTGAGGCAGTGTTATGTCAAAGATCAATCTTGCGTCTCCTGAGCTGGAAACGTTGATGCTTCCTCTCCTTCTGAGCACTGCGAGCTGTCGGAGATGCAACTGCACAATTATGTAGGATTTCTACCCTTTTGCTATATCCCTCGCTTTTGCGGCCCGCATTCAAGTTGTTCGCTTTTGTCGATGGTTTTTTGTTACTTATTTACGCTTTGTTATTTATTCTTGGTTGCGTGCCATCAGCTGTGGTGCCGGCAATTCTCCGAGCTTGGAACTCTTCCGAGGCACGGGATCCTACCCACAGACCTCCCTTCGCCGCACTCACGAGTGTTCTTTAGTATTTTGTTGTTTCTCTTGCCCTTACTTGCATTGCCAGTCGACAAATTTGTGCAGCTTTTAATTGTATGAAGATTTGTTAAATGCGCTAGCAATTTTTCTATGATGCTAAGTTGTGCTGTGAGATATGCCACCTCACTTTTTGTCATGCCAAGAATTGTCACGTTAAATGATGAATTTTTTAGGACAAACTTTAAGAAAAAGTGCATGGTCCTTCAGCATCCTCAAGTTCAAGACTGCCAGCAATAACTGTCTGCTTAATGTGACAATCACCACAAATAAATTCATCCACATGCGCCACAAGCTCAGATGTGAGATGCAGACAGCGGGCATCCACTGCACTCCTCGTCTTTCACACTCAACACAGCTGGATCTTGCATGTACGTACAGTTTTTACACACCTTCTGACTGGAAACATAACATACACACTACCATAAATTGGACTCATTCGACGGTGCATAATGATAAGGAGAACACCTTCTGCCATCCAAAATTTGGGTTCGAAAAACTGTTATAACTGTACACTGATGTATACTAACATTTTCCTTGTGACTACTTCAATATCGGTGGTGCCACGTGCAAAGTGAAAATATCTTGAAAACTGGGAAAATCAAACTTTCTTTTCACTTTAACGTCTTTCCCTTTCATGAAGTAATAAATATGTTACAGACCAGGAGGTACAAAATATACTGATCACCAATCGTATAAACAGAATCCACCAATGCCATCAGTTTAATGAAACAACCCTACATAATGCACAAAAACACTACATAATATATCATGGTACAAGATTAAAAGGTTTGCACACAGACCACATGAACAACACAGCAGCAAGCGATATACAATATTAGTTGCATTTTTTTATATTTACTATACTCAAATACAACTTAAAAATGAAGTCGGCAGATGCATCTCAAAGGACCAGGCATTGTAATGAGCATGGAGGAGGAGGACACAAGCAGCGGTGTTCATGTGAGTTGTGCTGATGACGATCAGATGTGAGCCATTTAACAGGCCAATGTGATCCATTAAACGTCTGCGTATACAAGCCGAGCACATCGAGCACTGCCAGAATGAGATTAGCAAAAATGAGAATGATAATGCCTCTGGTGAGCTACTGTATACGCCATGGTGGAGGGCTCCAGAATAATTTCAACCACATATGCGCTGACAAAGCACAGCAAAGAGGCGTGTTTTCCTTTCCACCTATATCAACATGTGGCAGCCCTCGCCTGGATTTGACGCAGCTTCCTTGGGCATAGATCACAATGGAGTGAATAAATGTCCATCCAAACAACTGTGACGTGACAACTAAAGAACTGAATATGAACAGGTAATGACAAAAAAGTGGGCCATATATGCCCTATTCACTGTATGAACATGTCCACCCATCTGAAAACAAAACAAAAATAAAAATAAAAAGACATCAAGTGTCACCTGCTGAAGAAATAAACACCCTAAACATTAGTACACCTTAATTCACAGAAATGGAGCTACCTGTCACAAGGCAATGGGTGTGGTAGGCACGCAGCAACTCAATAATATAGTGTGCACCATCCTGATTGGCTCAAGTTGTCGTTTCTTCCATGCAAACAACTTGCGAATTGAATTATAGAGAACCATTTGCCACTTCATTCTCGAGTTGTATTCAACTATAGTTTACGCAACACACAAAAGAAAATACTCACTGCTTCTGAAAGGGACACTAAGTACGTGTCCACGCAATTTCTGTTCTTAGTAAACATATGTTTTACGGCCCTTTCTTGCCATTCTGTTACTTCAGCAGCAAAATATATATTTATTGTTGGGAAAACTGGATTTAAAAATAAATTTTTTTCTCGCAACATCATTCAAATTCATATCTAGACTGAGAAATTCTCTGTCATCTCTGCTAGAAAGTGAATGGTGGGAAACCAGTCTTGGCACCACCACAATTTCCTTGAGAAAAGGGCTGCTGTTGATGATACAAGTATTCAATTATTATCCTTACCAGCTTAGAAAGTTTTTATTGAAGGTAACCTCTTCGTAATTGGAATGCAGAAATCTGTTGATGCATAGCAACTGGAATTTGTCTTCAGTGTCCATTTAAACATGCTACCTAACACTGCACCTTTGGTGTTCACACACTGACAAATAAAAGTTAGTGATCAGCTGTCATGAACTGAATTGGTTGGTCATGTAAAACAGAGGTTGCAAAGACAGTTTACACCAAAAATGCCTTGGTTAAGGAAAAGAACAGCTTTAAGATACCTTTTATTGCAACACATATATAAATTATCCCAGGTCTGTGACGGTTGTTTACTGGCATTTCAGTCAGCTGTTGGTTACAACAAATACATTGCCCTGTGTACAATTAGGGTCCTATATTACAGTCCCATGAATATGATATCAGTACGGCAGAATTATAGCCAGAACTCTGCAGCACAAAATGTGCAGAAGAGAGGAAGGGGCCTGTGCACATATGTTACATATCGGCATGTTTTTTAACTTTATGCTGACATAACAATAATTGTTCAACATGTTTTTTCAGTACCTGCAAGTGCCAGATGCATCAATCACGATAACATAGAGAGCTGGATGAGCTTGTTGTTTCATTCTAAAAAGGAACAGCACGAAACAATGATGAACTTGCCTTTAAAGCCAGGTGCTATATTTCAGATCAGGGCATTTTTGGAACTTCTCACTTTCATTTGTATTTTGCATGCCACCGTGGTTACATGGGTATCGAAACTGTACATACAAAAAGCCAGTATCTGCCAGTGTCTCATGTATTGTGAACAAGATTTTTCTTAGCTATAAAAAGAGGGCCTGTAAACTGCGTTGGAAAGCTTTCATAACAAGATTTTGGAGTATGTCAGCGACTACATTTTTTTTATAGACAGAAACAAGGGGCAATAAGGGCTGCAACAAGTTCAAAATGCTGTGGAGAGTATGCTGAGAACTGTCATGGGGAATAGTAATGGGTACAGAGTGGGCAGCGACAAGCTCACCCTGACTGCCGGCATTGCCAATGACCACAAAAGGGTAGCCGTAACTACTACAACTACTCAGTGCCACCAGAAGGCAGGGAACCACGAGCAGATGCCAAAACAAAATCCCGCCATCTCCGACCTCTCATTTATTTCTTCAGGTTTGCACAGTACCCCGGTAGTATCTCTGATTGAATGTTTCAGGGCGGCTGTTTGCATCTGCCAGGCTGTTTCATATTGAAGTGGCTTATCCGCTACCATGGTATCAACAAGTTCTAAGTAACTTGCGGTGATATGCAGTTAAATGAGCTCAAAACTTAGCTTAGGCACACGATGCTTCCAGCATGAGTGTTACTCTACAAGTGGAAGCATTAGATTTGTGTGCTCAATTATTCGCTGAAGAGAAGCACAAAAGCTGGACCTGCGACATGCACTGTGCTGGAATATGGATGCCCTGAGAAGAACGAAGCATCACATGCTCATCACAAAGCACCAGTGCTAAGTTAAGAATATCGTAGTGCTCAACCTTGCAGGCAGTTCGTTTTGAAGAGAGGGTTCTATCCCTGGACACAGTCGGAAGGGAGAACCCCCTTTCGTTCGCCACTCCCTGCTTGGTCACATCAGCAGGGTCATGAGAATCGGCCGACGCCACTGGCTGGAAGGGGGTCCTTTGGCGGGGAAAAGCCAAGTGTTCTTATGTTGTACCTGATAGCTGTTATCCATAAATGCATGAATGTTTGCGGTCTTTCCCTCTGTATAAGGGTAAATATGCTGGCATGTCAAACTCACTTCACCTTTGTCCATACTTTGCGCTCCTGTACCTTTACTGAATATGCACCAATAAGCCTAGCTACAAGTACTCCTTAGAAAACGTGTTATGTTAGGTGTGCTTCTTGAAGGAGCAACAAAGCGGTGTTCAGCAGAACATTCTCTGTCCGTGAGAAGGCAAAGCTGTTCCCTGAGGTTCATTATCACAAAAACAGCCTCTGTTCATAAACATGCACACTTGGCAAGCCAGCTTCTGGCTGTCTTTGCTGACCTGTAGGGGAGACATGCACACTTCGCAGTAAAAATGGCTTTGAGCGAAGTTTGCACATTTCGGTGCTCACAACTTTCTGAAGAGGTAATCTGAGTGCGGCAGGCGCGACCGGTACCCGAACAAGGCATCAAGCGCTGCCCAAATCAGCCCGTTAGCGACAACAAAGGCCATTATCAGAACAACTGCCTCAGCCAATGTCGTCGACGAGCCAGGCAGTGTTTCTGGCGTCATAAGTCCAGTACACTTTGAGCAAGGAGCACTGCACCGTTAAACTGCGGCACAGCACCATCGTGCGGTCGACTGGCACCGTCATCTTAGCCGTCGTCCGGGTCACCGCACTCATCACTGCTGCTGCTGCAGTCACCCTCGCTTGTGGCATCTATCTGCGGTTCCACGTAGTCCGTGTGCGACAGAAACCATGGTGGGCCCCTCTGGTGTCGTCGTCTCTGCGGTCGTACAAGTGACAACATTCACCGCTGCTGCCAGCTTCGCCTGTGGCGTCCGCCAACGGCACAGCCCCGAAGTGGGTTTCACTGCTAGACACAGTGACACTAGAGCTAAATTAAACGCGAGCGGAGCAGGAGACAAGTTGGGTTCCGGTTACCAGACGTCGAAGGCGGCGTTTCAGCAGCTTCGCTCGACGTGAGTGACCGCTGCGCTGCTTTCGTTAGCCAAGTACTCCTTGCGACGCTTTGGAATCATAGGTTGGCTGTTCTAGCTCAAGGCGACGTGATGTAAAGGACTTTTTGGCCACTGCTGACCCACTGACTGTAGAAGACACGCCATACACGCTTTGCAAAGCTGGATCAGCTGGATTGGCTGGATGCATGACTGGATAAATGGATGGATGGATAAACAAGGCCAAGGCCTTGAAATTGGACGGTGACTCAGGCTACCTAGCCCGCATCCACCGCTATGGAGCGCTTTCAGATGAACCGCTAGCAGACGATACACAATGTTTTTGCGATTGCCATTGTAACAAAAAGTAGCCCTCGCTGAGAGTTATTTTTGAGTTTATTTCCTTGATTTGTTTCACGAAAGAATGTTATCAGTGACGAATCAGGGATCGTACTTCTAACGATACAAAAATGTACAGCTGCAACGTTCCAAATCTTTGCTTCAAATCAGAGGGACAAGAAACCGCGGTCATTATCACATTCAGGTTATCCCTGTCGGCTTAAGCTATAGCGAAGACGATTCAAGGTTTGCCGGACAACAGAGCTGCTATAAACGCCTTGCATGCGTCTGCGAAGTTCGTGACATTATGTTCAAAAAGCGGAAGCACATTCAGAAGCCTCTGGAGGCATATTGCTTGCCGCACGTGAATACCATTCTCGCTTACTTGTCCAGACCTGTGAAAACAAGGATAGAGGCGATTAGAAATCACGTCTGCTGTAAATGTGCTAATTTTTTAAAGCACTGCAGACAAGCCACGCCGAAAGAAATGAATGCAGACTTGAATTCAATATATAAAAGAAACGCAGCTTTACGTGAAAATTCGTGGAGCTGCAGTGAGAGATGATTTCAGCAGGCAGCATCGAATTTGCGTACCGTTTTTCCTCGAATTTATACTCGTACGAGTCTGTTCCTTCTAGTCCAATCATTATATCAGCATGTCGCATGTACCTCTCGTTCTCATGGTTGCTGCGCACGTCCAACGATCGTATTTTGCAATTTCTCAAATACCTTAAATTATTTGTCTGTTTAGACTGAGAGGAGACTTTCATAAACCTCGTTCACTGTGTTTTTTTCTTTCAGAAAGGAAAGGTTTATTTGAAACATGTCAATAAAAAAATTCCAAAAAGTTCCTATAGTTCGACGAAAGTTATGTATTCGGAAAAACACAATCCGATACACTGCGAACTGCCTTCAAAGATCTTTCCTGACCGAATGCTTCGTCGGATCGAACATCTCTCAGAACACCTCGGATGTTTTAAACTTGTTTACCTTTAGACATCGGCTTTGCGACCAATATCAGATATCCAATATGCGAGATATACCCACTCCAGCTGGCCGATCACGTATATATAGGGCCGAATTCAGGTAAGCTATACTCAAGAATCACGGAACAGAGGGGCGGGGGCAAAGGGGTTGAAGGGGGGGGGGGGGGCCTTCATCTCCATTTGCTTCTACTTGGATCAGATTTCTGAAAATTGAAACATATTAGTTCGAGGAGTTTTTTAATTCAAAGCACAGTGGGGCTGAGCTGCTTGGCTTCGTAGCCAGTTGTAAAGCATTTCGTACATGAGGAACCTAAACCAGTCAAGTCCCTACAGAATTCGGTCGACTATATATTGACCTGACCGTGTACACGATCATCATTAGCACAATTTAAACAAACCATGCACAGGCTTTTTTAATGGAATTGATCACTCCTCGTGCGTGCAGCTTCCCACCTAAAAATTAGGCTCCTCATTTCAATTAATTTTATATTGCCATGAATCTTTGTACCGTTTGTTCGCTCGCACTCACAACCGCCGGAACGCGGCTTTATCATTTTGTTTTGCAATGCGAGACACTACCAGACCTATAGCCGTTGATCATGGCCACGTGCAAATGATTCCAGATTTTTCCAGATTCTTGCTACTTTTGGTTCTTTATCTCGAAGGTTCCTTGCCAGCTTTAAATTCACCACGACCAAGAACTGCATGACATTCAGGTCAATGACCACCGAGCACGACATTTCAGCCTATCGCCGCCGCCGAGTAATTCAGTTCTTATTGGGCGTGTGTCAGCCCCTTGAACAGTTAATTTTGGAAGCCTTTTCGTTCTGTTCCTGACAGCTGAAGTGTCGTCACCGCAACGTGATACTTTGCATCAAGCTTTGAACATTGAAAAATATATATATATAAAATTTATTATGTAATTGATCATGAAATAAATAAATAACAAAATAAGCTCGAAGTCCTGCCCTCCCACTAAAAAAAGTTCCGGAGTCATTGGCTATAATAATTGTCTCGAGCATAGCCCAAACCTTCACCTGCTGCCATCATGACCCAGACGCGACAGCGGTGTGCCTGAGAACACTGCGAAACTATACTTATAGAACTCCTCGATCACCTCGATCGAGGGCGTGGTTGTGCTACCCAGTTCCGTGTTCTAGCGCACACTAGCAGTTTATTTTTGAGAGCCTCTTCTTCCTCGTACCTTGCACTCTTCTGATTTTTTAACATAAATTCTTTCAGTGCATCAGTTTACCTATTCAGCAATCTATATATCCCCCTCTGCTGGTCCTAAGTCGCCGATTTCAGGTCAGTGGCAATATAGCACTTATGATATATACCACGCACCGTGCCAGAAAATACTTTTTTTGCAGCAATTACAGACTTTTCAAGCACTTGCAGCATTTAGGGGCGTTCTAAAGAAAGTGCTTATTTTATCGTAGATAACACAGAAGTTTCTGTTTAGAGCGCAGAGAACAGGGAGGAGCTCAGAGTTATTTATGATCAAGAGACGCGCAACAGGAGCTTTTATATTTCGAAACCGAAACTGAAAATGTTCTAGCGTCATCTGACGGCTAGGCTCAGACTTCACAGGTGCTTCCTGTTTGTCGTAAGCCACACAAAACTGTCTGCTTAAAGCCCTAAGTAAAAAGCTCAAAGCACAATCAGGCACCGCGCGCCACTATAGCTTCCAGCTTTGAAACCGAAACCGAAGGTCATTTGTCTTCATAGCGACTACTTCGCGTAATACAGTGGCGGTCAAAAATCGCAGAACACTTCAAACATTCAGGTTATAGCGGTACCAGAGACGTCATGCATTATAGAGCCCATAGAGTTACACTAAGCCACCCTATTGACACTACATGGGCAGTCACAGGTGCAAGAGCGATTTGACGGGCTAGTTGGTTCTGCAGTTGATTCTGCTTATGTTGGACCAACGCTCTGTGGCACGGCTTGACACGGACCCCATAACTATATCCCCTTCAAAGTAACATTTGTAACTTTTCAAATATAAGTATTTCATGGTGTGTAGAGCCCCGCGTCGTCTGCTACCACATGCGGTCAATCAGCAGTCACCTGGATGGCCGGATGGTTTGCACGAGGAGGCTGCGACGTGGAGCGGTATAGAGATGACGGTCGGAGACGTAAGTTCTGCCGCAGGAAATAAACAGACGAAATTGAACGAATAAAACGTATTGATTATTCTGGTTTGTAACGAAGAGGTCATCATCATCATCGCATGCAGCGCCCTTTGCGGTCCGCGTCCCCAAGTCAATCCAAGTTCGCGGTCGTTTGCGTCCAACGTTGCTGTCGTCACTCAGCACTGTGTCGGTGTGTGTGGTCGATACAGTTATTAGATTGTGTGTTTTGGAGCTACATGTGACACTTCCACTATGGGTTGGTCAGCTGCGGCGAGGTATGCGTGCGTGAAATACTTCGACCAACTGCGCAAAAGCGATCGTACACGTCTCTATGTTGTCCTTGTTTCCCTTGCGCTACGCCTTTCCATGATGCCTCACCGACTGGCGTTAGCGACCTAGCGAAAAAAAGGACGTCTACTGGTGCGGCGGAAAAGATGGGAAGGCATTCTATTCTGCCCAAGTAATGGAGCTTGGAGGTGAGTTTTGCAGTTACTTCGCTTTGTGGTCAGATTTCAGAAGCGCCAAACGTGTGATGAGTGTGCGGTCAAGCCTAACGCTTTAAACAAAGCTTTTCGGCGTTTTACATAAAGTCGATGACCATGCTTTTTTGACTGTTGACTGTTGCGAGCACTTGCAGAACGCTTACGATACCACGTCCTCTGTGCTTGCGATCCGTGCACACAGCAGCCCATCGCACGCTTCATAAAGAAGAGAAAAACTGCGTGGTCGCGTTGTAGCAGATCTCGACGTAAGCGTCACTCTGAGCGAAATAATACTTCGCGATTTTTTTCATGAATTCAAGTAATTGCATGAGACAGGGAGAAATCGGCTGTGTTCAGATCTGCTAATTTTTCGCATCATATGGATTTCGGAAAGCAATGAACGCGACAGACTAACTGATCCGTTTTCGTAGCTTGCCCTGTGTTTGCTGTCGCTTTTATTATTTTTATCTCTCATTTCTTGTCTTCCAGTAACAAAAGCGGAGCTTATCCAGAGGATGTTGAAGAGAAAAATTACTGCGATGGACATTGAAAAGTCTGAGCCAGCAACAACAGTTGCACAGATACATGTAAGTACTAAGCGAAGTTTTACTGCGGATGCCTCTGCTAGTGCCACTCGCACACTTACCAGTCGCAATATGGGCATTACATAGCAGCATACTTCAGAGCCAGACAGGTGTCTCTCTCAGTGTGTCTAAAATATTTATGGTTGCGGGAAGCAGCCAGTCTCCCTTGAGCAACAGACAGCCTTGTAGCGGATCTTTTAATTGTAGTTTAGAAATAATGCTTAAAACCACCATTGTGAAAGATTGCGTATGACACTAGAGAACCGCATGTGGAATGGAAGCATTGTGCTGGTTTTTTGTTCTCTCATGTATTGTGTGCTTGATGTCAGGTCAAAGTTTCATTTTTCGTGTTGCCTCCTCGCGTTGTTGTCTAAAATATTTATGGTTTTGTGGAGCAGCCAGGCTGCCTTCAGCAATAGAGAACCTTGTAGCGAGCCCACCGATACGGCGTTGCGGGACAGATCACTTCTCTAATTGCAGCACGTTGTCTTAGGTTCGCCTTGCAACTCGGTGGCCTGTTTTCTCAGTGCCATGATGCTGGTTGCTGTATTGCTGGAAATTTATAAGCCCTGCTATTCTTCGATTATGCGGCTTACCAAAGCGAATCGAGCCGCGTGATACGCGGATAGGGCCTCTGATAATTATTATCTACGAGGGGTCTTTAACGTGCACGCATATTGCACAGCCCTTAGGCATACTTGCATTTCATCATCCATTGAAATGTGGTACCCACGCGCCGATCCGCAACCTCAGTTTCGGTGACTGCTGGCTTCGCTCTTTTATATTATCGGGAATCAGAGCGGATCCACAAAAAGCGACCAGAGTGGCAGGCTATTACAACGCACTACGAATAGGGTCCTGCGAATGACCGCTTGAGCTTCTAAATGCATTGTTGCACAGCCTGCTTAATGCTGGAATCAATGACATCCATAAAACAAAAAATTTGTGGTGAGTTAAACTTCTGATTTCTTTCAAACTCATTCTTTAATAAAATTCGATGTAGAGCGGTGCATTCTGCGAACACTTTCGCGCGAGGCTTATTATGAGAGAAATGTGGCCGAGAAGAATGACATTGATCTGCACCGAGATTAGCAGCTGCTGCAAAGTATCTCATCCGCCTCACAAAGCACGCGCATAAAATGAAGTTCTCCGCTATGCACGTCACTTGCATAGTGCGGTAAAGCTCTGAGGAAGCTTTTGCGGCGCTGGTTCAATGCAGACCGCCCGACTGCAGTGTCGGGGCACCCGATATCGATCTTAGCTGCGGAGACCCCATTTGAGTGGAAGTCAAACGCGAAGCAGCTGTTTAATGCACGACGTCAGTGCAAGTTACCACCCTCCTTATGGTCATCACCGTTCGGGGCTGTATTGGCGTCCCAAGAAGCCCGACTCGCTTTGGTAAGCTGCACAACCGAACAATAGCAGGGCTTATAATTTTCGAACACTGCATATATTTAGCCGGCATCGTTGCACTGAGAAAACAGGCCACTGAGTTGCAAGCCGAAGCAAAGACAACACGCTGCAATGAGAGAAGTGCGCTTTCTCGAAACACCGTATCGGTGGGCTCGGACGCTCTCGGCACACAGTCTGGTGCGCTTCACTGCAATGCAAGCACAGTGCCTGTGCGCTTCTGCACTGTAGCAGACGACACGAATCACCGCCTGCGGGCCCCTATGCGCCTGTGCCGCTTAGTTTCGATGCGCGCCCGTGCCGGATGTGCTCCGCAGAGCGCGGCCACACTGAGCCGTGTTCGCACATATTCTGAACGACCCTATGCACTGGTTTGTGTTCATTCATCTCGCACTTGCTGCCCTTTTTTTAGTAGCGAATGTCCGGAAACCGTAGAATATCTGTTACGGGTCCAATTGTACTTATTTTTGGAAATGTGGCAGAGAGTTTGAAGGTTGCTTCACTTCCGCCACCGGTTTCCCGGTATTGCACTACCTCCGGGATTGGCCTTGTCTTTAGCGCGTCTTTACGATCCTGTCTTTCCATCCCATCTTTCAACTCTCCTACTATCTGCACGTGGTAGCGTTTGTGGCTCGGCTTGAGCTTGTGAGCAGGCCTGTGCACTTTCATTTTCTTTCTTCCTTGCATCAACAGACAGACAGACTGCCCTTTTACTGTTTCTCTCAGCGCAGTTGACAGTCACGCACCCAAAAACACAGAAAAAACAAACACGCAGAAGACATGCACACGTGTGTAGGTTTGCTTTCTAAGAAATGCTGGAGGGTTTTTGGTTCCCTGTCTCGGATATCTATTGAGGTCAGACAATAGGCAATGGGGCCAGTTATGGGTCGGGTAGCAGCATCGCAACGCTGCCAACACTCGTTATGATGCAGGATAGCGTGGTTGGGCCGGAGAGGAGATGAAGAACGATGGAAGCTTGACATTTGGGAAAAACACAAAAGAGCGGGTTTACTGGCAATTTGAAGAAACTTATTTACATAATTTAAAAAAGAGCAAACAGCCAAAAATGAAAAGTTAATAGCTTTGAGCCAACTGGATGAGCCTTGTGTTAAAGAGGACGCTTGTTAAATACCCTAAGGTTCCGCCCCTTCACCAGGCAGTGGTCAATACAATATGTGGCACATTTCTTCACGGTGAGAAAATTTGCACATAGCAATTAGTAAGCGGAGGCACTCGTGGGAATGGGTGAGGAGGATTCACAAGTCCTCTGCTCTATCGCACCGTGATGCAACCGTACTGCAAGCGGCACGTGTCTATCGAAAACACCGGTGCCGCGCTGTGGGCTACAACTGCGGTGGGCTCTCTCCGGTCGGGGCGGCTCTTTTCAGAGATGATTAATTAATGGAAGGCACCGTTGCCCTCTTCTCGTCGTCTGTCTATCGTCGGTCGCTTCTTGCAGGGAACCATTCCAAGGGGGAAGGTCATTTGCATCGAGCCGAGCGGGGGAAGAATCTCACAGGCTCCCTCCCAGCCAGTCATGCTCCTTTTGTGCAGTCGTCGGCCACCTGATGATGCTGTCGAAATTGCCACTCCTGTTGCTGTGCCACCGTTGTCATCCCTGTCGATGGGATCTGCACCTTAATTCTCTTCGGCTGGTGTGCATTCCGTTCATAACAGGCCCAACGCGGATGCCACCGAAAGCGCCCCACTTGACGTTCAAACAATAGGGGTGCTGTCTACTCTTGTAAACGGAAGGTCAGCCACACAGAAGAAGCAGGGATGGAGGACTAAAGCTAGTAGACCAAGCGGAAGGAAGAAAAACCTCTGAGAGGGAATGGAAGGAGAGGAGAGTGTCAAAGTAGCTTTTTTGTCATATATGTGTAACTCCATATAATCAGTCTTTTATTAAAGAATTGTTTGCGGTTGTGTGTTCCGGGGACGGTGCCTCACAACAACCTTGGTAGAGGACATTTTCAGCCAGAGGGTGGTCAGGGCCCTTTAAGTAGTGGTTGCCGGCTGGCGTGCATGTGTGCTCTGCCAAATTTGTAGTTCAAATTTTTTATTCTCCGCGGAGGTAATTTTCATTTGACAGCTGAAGATGAAGCTTAACCTTGTGTGTGCCAACTCGGTCGTTGCCATAAAGCTTGGTGCTCGGGCCTTCTGCCACAAGTGCTTAAAATACCTGAGAAATAACGTAAGCATACTTCACTTTGCATTTGACTCATTAATAAGAAAAAATTCGCAGTGTGGATCATCATGCCCGCGCACACAGTGCAGGGCCGATATGCAAGGACAGATTGTAATGTCTTTCATTCGAGTGCTAGCTCTTCAGTAGAAGCGAAAGCATACAGACACGACGTGCAGATAAATTTGTACAGTACAGGCACTTCAGAAAAATGTTCAACCAGCTGATATGCACGCTTGACAAAATTATGCGTGCATTATTTGCTGGCAGCAATATTAACAGATGGAGGGTGGCAGACTACAGTTGAGCGGAACATTTCCTGATTGTTTTCTGCTTACAGCCCACAGGAATTAGTTCACAAATAGAAATTGCAACTACCACGGGAGAGTCAGTATAGGCAGGGTCGATCAGTGGCGTCCAATTAGTGTGTAGTTAACAAATATGCAATAATCTGAGACTGAAGCATGTTGCTTGAGCAGTGTATGAGCAGTTTTCCCCTACTCCTCCTCCTCGTCATCAACCTCACAGCACCCACTGCAGAGCAAAAGCCTCTCCCATGTCTTTTCCATTAACCCTGTCCAATTAACCCTCCTATGTGGTGTCAAATGCAAGTCTTTAGATTGCGACTGCCCGTCACATATGCTTTTGAGGATATGTCGAAGCTTACACGCGGACTTCATGACAGCACACAACACACTGAAGGACATATACTTGTGTTGTCGCCGCCGATGTATGCGTCTGAGCGCAAGGGTCCGCGGCTGCCCTAAATAACTAATGTCCTTTTTTCGCTCCCAAGGATCAGATTTTTACCGTAGGCATGCGAGCAATGAGACGCAACAGCACGCAAAGCAGCAGAGGGCACTCAGCTTCCGTGATCCATGGGCGGCCTTGGCGCCATGATTGCCAGCGGGCTGGTTCTGGCTGCGACGAGTTCATGTGAGCATGATGCACCTCGCTGTCAGGAGTGAATTTTCTGGCAGCGAACAGGCTCTCCGAGCACGGCAATTTGAATATGCCCAATGATAATTTAAAGATGTATAGACACCTAAATTTTGTGGCATGTGTTCTTCTCTACAATGATGCAGAAGACACTACTATGAATGAATAATCATGTGGTGTTTCACTGGGGCCTATAAAAAATTTATAATCGAATTTTTCTGCTATGCTGTCTCGGTTTCAACAGCCTAGTGAAGACTGTGACATCAGAGAGGTTAGATGTAACGTGAAGCTTGGAAAAAATGCGATATAATTGCTGCTTGATCGTTTGAATTCCCTACAATGCTGAAGCCAGCCTTCCTCAATAGTCGGAATGAAAAATGTAGCAGCACCGATTATATTGCAGTTTTTCATGCCTCGCATCACCTATAAGCTCACTTTGACATCATAGTTCCCGTTCAGCTCTTGAAACTGAAACAGCGCGAGAAAGAAATTCGATTTTCTTTATTTAGCAGTCATGGGAGAATCATCATCATTATCAGCCTGGTTACGTCCACTGCAGGGTGAAGGCCTCTCCTATGTCTCTCCAATTAACCATGTCTTGCCAGCTGCGCCCACCTTATGCCTGCAAACTTCTTAATTTCATACGCCCATGTAACCTTCTGCCGCCTCCTGCTATGGTTTCTTGGAATCCCTTAAGGACCAGCAGCTATTTTACCTTCGCAATACATGCCCCGCTCAAGCCAATTTGTTCCTATTGATTTTGGCTAGGATGCCATTAATTCGCGAGTGTTCCCTCAACCACTCTTCCTGCCTCCGGTCTCTTAAAGGAGTATCGACACCTAATTTTGGTGGCATGTTTTCTTTTAATCAATGATGCAGAAGACGCTACTATGCATGAATCGCCATGTGATGTTTGCCTACGATCGCTAAATAATTTATAATTATTTTTTCTGTCTTGCTGTTTCACTTTCGGTTTCAACAGCCGAAAGATGGCTGTGACATCAAAGAGGGCTTTTCCTTTACGTGAGCAATGGAAAAATGTCGATAGAATCGCTGCTTCATTGTTCTAAATTACTGCAGTGCTGAAATCAGAATTCCTCAATTGCCGGAATGACAACGAATGTGCAAGCAGCCATCACATTGATGTTTTTTCATGTCTCATGAAACGTGTAAGCACACATTGACGTCACTGTCCTTGTTCAAGCGTTGAAGCCGAAACTGGATGAAAAAGAAATGCGATTATAAATTATTAAGCGGTCATAAGAGAATACTAGCTGGTACACCATGTATAATAATGCCTTACGCATCAATACAAACAAGAAAACACGCACCCAAAAGGTAGGTGTTATACTCCTTTAACGTTACGCCTATCATTTTTCTTTCCATGACTCACTGTGTTGTCCTCAACTTAAGCCGAACCCTTTTCGTTACCCTCCACGTTACTGTCCCATAGGTGGGTACTGGTAAGATACAGCTGTTGTACACTTTTCTCTTGAGGGATATTGGTAAATTGCCATTCATGACCTGAGAGACCCTGCCATATGCGCTCCATCGCAATCTTATCCTTCTAGTTATTCCCTAATGAACCGGATCAGTTGTCACTATTGATACCTGCCTTAAATAGACGTATTCGTTTACCACTTCCCTTACCTCGCTACCAATTGTGAACTGCTGTTCCCTTGCTAGACTGTTGAGAATAGAAGAATACCACAAGGTAATCCATGTATAATAATGCCTGATACCTCATTAGAAAGCAAAAACACACACCGGAAATATAGGTGTTTATACTCCTTTAAAGCTAGTTGGTGGATTACAGAATGTGACAGCCACTAGTCACCAGTGTTACCAATAAAACCCTTTAACATCATATTTTGATCTATTCATTGAAATCTAGTTTTTTGTGTTCTAGTTAATGGTGTTTCATTATTTCTTTGCTTCTTATTTGGAAAAATTATTTCTCGGGACTCTGACCAGGCTCAAGAAGAGTTCTGTGATAGTAAACTGAATATGTTTGAAAATCCTCTCAAGTTGTCCTTTAATTTACTTTGTGCATTAGTCTTTTGTAGCAAATGTGAACACTTTTCATTCTTTGCAGTCTTCCGCTAGCATGGATCCTGCTGCACCACAGAACCCGGATATCTTGCTGTGGTCAGCAGCCAGGTATGAAGGTGTCGCATATTTAGAGTGTAACACAGCCAATTGGGCTTTGAGGCCCCATCGGCCAGTGCTGATGAAGGAGCAGTGCAGACGGAAGACGAGGCTGACAAAGTTCAGTTTGGTGCTCAGGAACGCTTAGCTACCGGGGAGCGCCGTGCTAACAAAGATTGTGGCCGTCCACACTTCTTGTTTAATTTGCGTCTTTACACTTGTGGAGGGGCTGGGTGCGCCGTGCTAACAAGAGGCGTTGACGGCCACAATCTTTTCTACTGCAGCGCACCTCGTTAGCCAAGCGTTCCTGTGCGCAAAACTGAACTTTGCCAGTCTCGTCTTTCGCCTGTGTTTTGCTCCTTCTGCACTGGGCGCAGGGGCATCAAAGCCCAATTGTCGGTCTTACAAGAATGATTTTATAAGATTGAAAGCTTTTAGCTCTCATCCTTGATAAATGGAGGCAAACAATCTAGAAACTGGAAACATGGGGATGAGCATCACTGCAATCCTCTCGGAAATTGAAAATTTTTTCTCCGAATGTTATGAGGCAGAAAAAAATTGCCTGCAGAGCAGCCCTTGGCACAATTTTAACCTGTGGCAGCTCAGAGCAGCTTTGCTTAGCGAAGGCTTCGTGGCCGAAATCCAGTTTTTGTTTGTGTTCTAGTTGTTTACGTTTCATTATTTTGCAGACTTATTTCTTGCAACTGAGACAAGGTTCAGGAAGCGTAATGGGATAGTAAATTCAAAGTGCTTTAAAATCCCCTGGAGATGCCAAATAAAGGAACACTGAGGAGAAATTGAAGTTGGCTTATATCGATATAATACCAGCTTCTGATCACAAAAACGCCACTCTTACTGAAAAACAAAGCTGTTGTAAGGTAGGAGATCGCAAGAATCAAAATACAGGTATCGCCACCACAGGCCAATCTCGCGAGTACAATCGTGACGACGTCATTGGACAAGAGACGAAACCTTGGAGGAATTTTCCTTCCTACATGATACCGCAAATCTCTGAGGTTGACAAAGGAAGGTTGCGCGGTTCAATTTTGAAGTTTTGTTTTAAAACTGATAGTGAACTTTTATCACACAAGGAAGACAGACAAAAGACAACCTGAATGTTGGAAGCAAATAAAGCCAACGCTTGGCGGCGCCACAGGTGGCCAGGAGAGTTTTGACTTGTCATGGCGCTTCGCGTTTATGAGCTTTGTGTTCCTCGTGGTTTAATTTTTGACGCGCCTCGATTTACAAGCGCCTAACAGCAGAGGAACTCCCAGTGCCGCTTCAAATGCTAGTTAACCTTTGAAGGAGCATGTTAAGGCTCGTCAGATGATCGCCGCGGTCGATGAAAAACTATGATGTCACAATGGTCGGTGATCGTACAAGGCAGTGCGCAGTACAAAGAGCACTTGTGTCTTCGCACGCTCGCCCAGCGAAACGTTCCTTGCTGTGCCAGTCAACTTAAAACTACATAACGAAAATCTTTTGTTAGAGACGGGAGACAAGGTACAAGGCAGTTAAGAAAAATATGCTGATGGCCTAGCCATCACCTTAACTGCCTTGTACCTTGTCTCCCATCCCTAATAAACGATTTCCGTTAAGCAGTTTGAAGTTGACTGGCACAGCCGGGAATATTTCGCCGGGCGAGCGTGCGAAAACACAAGTGCTCTTTATATGGCGAACTGCCTTGTACGATCACCGATCATCGTGCCATCATTGTTTTTAATCGACCGTGGCGAACATTTGACCAGCCTTAACAGGCTCCTTCAGAGGTTAACTAGCACTTGAAGCGGCACTTGGAGTTCCTCTGCTGTTCGGCACTTGTAAATCGAGGCGCGTCGAAAACAAAACCATGGGGCACGCAAAGCTAATAGACGCGAAGCGCCATAACAAATCAAAACTCTCCTGCCTGCCTGCGGCGCCGCCAATCATCGGTTTTCTTTGCTTCCAACATTCAGGTTGTCTTTTGTCTGTCTTCCTGGTGTGATAAAAGTGCGCTATCGGTTTTAAAACAAACCTTACTTCAATATTGAACCGCGCAACCTTCCTTTGTCAGCCTCAGAGATTCGCGGTTCCTATGTAAAAAGGAACATTTCTCCAAGGTGGCGTCTTTTGTCCTATGATGTCATCACGGTTGTACGACGTCATAATGCTTGAGATCGTCCTGTGGCGGCGATACCTGTTTGGTCCTTTCTATTTTCTACCTTACAAAAGCTTTGTTTTTCAGTAAGAGGGCCGTTTTTGTGATCAGGAGCTGGTATTCTATCGATACAAGCCGACTGCAATTTCTCCTCAGTGTTCCTTTAATTGGCATCTCCAGAGAATTTTAAAGCACTTTGAGTTTACTATCACATTACACTTCTTGAACCTTGTCTCAGTTGCAAGAAATAATTCTGCAAAATAATGAAATGTCCACAACTAGAACACAAACAAAAACTGGATTTTGACATCAAAGCCTCTATTTCGCGCCGAGTGCGTCGGCCCGGCCAGACCGATTCGGTTCTGCGGCGAGGTGCGCGTTGTGACATCTTTCAATCGCTTTGGTAGTTGGGCGGTGCTATTCTTTTTGAACTCTCGGCTAATTTAATCCATTCACAGTCCACATCTGAAGGTACATGCAAGAGGGCGAGAGAGACCGATCCAGTGGACCCTGTACCACCGGAAACGTGCAGAAGCCTTTGAAGCGTCGGCTGTACTTTCTAGCCGCCAACTTTAAATGCGCGCGCCCTTGAGTACCCATCCGTTTTTGTGGCAAAAAAAAAATAAATAAATAACCTGGCTCTTGGCACCGTGGGAGACCTCGACGTCGCCTGCTGCACTGTGCAACCGCGCCGCTCAAGGAATCACAATCCGTTGACCCCAAAGCCTCGGTCAGCCTCCATTGGGCGTGACGCGCCGACCTTGTCCTGGCCCCTCGCGACTCTCCGCACTAGGGTTATGATATTTAATTTGCAACGGCTGCTCATGCCGGAAGGCGGAAACGACCCGCCGGCGCCTAACCTAACCGTGCTCCCTCAAAAGCATCTCAGGCTCTGTGGGGCTTAGGTCGCTGAAATGCAGGCCGGAGTTTTTGAGAGAACTTTGTCATCGGGCACGGGAACGGGATCCATCGTAACGCTGGCAAGACGCCGGTGGAAACGTAAACGAAGCAACGGTAACGACCCCCGATGGATGCCTTCAGCGTGTGGCGCGGTAGCTTTCATTTCGGCTGCTGCTAGACCGCACCGCTAGCCGCGACAAATCACGGAGTCTGCGTTTACGTCACGTTACACGTCACTGCGTCCTGTAACGTCATAAGAGTGCGCCGTGATGTCATAAGAGTTCTCGAGTTTGAATCGAAGTGGCGGGAAAAGTTTTCTGAATTTCGAATCCAAATATCTTTGAAATAAAAGCATCTTTCGCTCCCGGACAAACGGCAACAAAGCCATGAAATGCCGAACTATCATATTTTGCTTACAAAAGAAATTTGATAGAGTTCTCCTCACTGTCCCTTTAATGTTCCATGTACAGTCTTGGTCAAAGGTGTTAAGGCTGTAGCATTCAGCTGCAGTGAAATGAATTTTCTCAGAATAATTCATGTAGCGGATCATTCAAACCTGTATTCAAGCAGGAAGCTTCCGTATCGCAAGAAGAAACCTTCTGCTAGCATTTCAAGGTCACTCGGTCTTTAATATTGCCGTAATGGCTATGTTATGCGGCTGAAGCGAAAAGCTTTTGGCCTTAAGACTTCACCGACACCGTACATTACTCTTGTTGCAAATGCGAACACTTTGCACACTTTCCAGGCTTCCACTAGCATGGGTCCTGCTGCACCACGGAATCCAGGTTTTCTTGCTGAGGTCAATGGCCAGGTACGATGGCTTCTCATATTTAGAGCTAGTTTGTAAGCTTGAAATGCTTTTAGCACTCGTTCTTGGTAACTGCAGGCAAACAATCTAGAAACTGTGGAAAAGTATAGGGATGAGGATCAGTGCACACCTCTCGGAAACGTGAAATTTTCTATCCAAATGGCTTGGAGCGGAAAAAAAAATGCCTGCACAGGAGCCCCAGGCACAATTTGAACCTGTGACAGCTCAGGGCAGCTTTGCTTAATGAAGGCATAGATCACTAGACCATGCCCACAACCTCTCATCTTTCATGTTCTAATTGGCACAGCCTCTTGTGCTAAGATTTATTTGCTTTGATTTAAATATTCATAATCTTTCATCTGTTAGTTCTGTGCTTCCGAATATTTGGGAGCATTACTGTTGGCAGGGTGCAGTGGAGCCTGAAGTAGAGATAAAAAGGCTCATCTGTATTATCAAAGGCAGCTTGATATGATTGCATACAAACGTGACCAGGTGGCCCATCGCGCTGCTCACTCCAAAGTAGACAGCGGTGTGTCATGTTTTATCATTAGTAGCGTTTGCAAAGAAAATTGCCATTTTCGTAAGGTTACTTATAGCAGCCCTGAGGAATAGGACTTTATCAGTTATAATGTGGCAAATAATAACTCGCTCCCCGATCTGTTATAGGGCTTTTACAAAGCTTATGTGCAGCTGTTTTATTGCAGGTACACCTCGGGAGCGGAAATTGTCAGTGCAGTGCGGTGGCGCTGGCTTCTTTCCCGAGGTCGAGACTTCTTGTTTTGCAAGGACGCCACAAAACTTGTGTGGGGTTTCCCGCAAAAATGATGCTCCTTCCTGGTGATGCTCCTTCCCCGAAGAGCCTTAGGGGAAAGAGCGTTCAGGAAAGAAGCATCACCGGCTCAGTATGCCGGCAATTCCTTAAGGCTTGTGCCATGCAGAAGGCTCGGATGAGCTCGGAAAAACTAGCAGCTGTGGGCAGTAAGCCTCTTTTATTTAGGTACATTTCCTGACTGACAAAGGCATTTGTTTATTTAAATGTGCATGACATAAATACCTTTATTTTACAGCACGTGCATGTCTTCAATTTTGTCATGATTAATACTCATTCAGATGCATTTGATGCATGCATCAAAGCTGCACGAGCTGCCGAGGATGAGAAAATGCGGAGAGCAGTTGGATTGCTACCTGGCGGACATGCTGAGGGACATCAAGTAATAATCGCCTGCACCTGCCCCTGTAGTCAATGACTGTAGTCAGATAAGAATGATAAAATAAAGGCAGCAAAAAAATTTTTCATTGCCTGCAGCCGGGTATTTAGTGCTGGGATGCAGCATTTGCTGCACTTAAGGGTTGCAAGTTCATTCAAGCAGCCTACATATTCAGAGCTATTAACTGTACACAAGAGTACATATTGCAAGACATCCCCGTGACTAGGCCCTCCTATTTGTACGAAGGTTACGTGGCCCTCGTATATACGAGGAACGGGTGTGACACGTATTCAATTGCGTATATATGAGGCACGTATCACACGTATATATATGTTTCGCCATACGTGGCGAGGAACGCGTATGCCATACGAGCACGTATACATACGGGCATATATGTTGACACATATCTAATAATTGCGTATATATGAGACACAGTTAACACATATATACGAGATTTTTCAATAAGGTATTTATGCAGACCCACGTTGGAGGGTGATTACGCAATGTCTAATTGATCCAGTTTGTTTGTGTTTGCAAACATTGAACTGCAAGCATATTAAAAATGTAGGGTTGAGTGACATGTTAAGAAAATATATTTTGTTCCTAATCTTAGCCTGTTTGATTTTCATTAATTTTACGCTTTTCTAGTAATATATGTTAATTATTGAGATTATTCAAGCAGACCGTGGAGTCAAAGTACCACTGCTCATTGTGGTGGCCTTGTGCGCTCAGGATAGCAGCCGGCCGTATTCTGCACAGTTCCTGGATGGGCATGCTCGAAGCCCCCAGATCACTCCACCAACTGCTGTGCAGCCCGTCGAAGCTCTATCTGACCCAGCCACTCCACGTCTGCGACGATTTCTATCACGTCTTTCTGTTGGAGATCGACCCGGAACGAGTAGCTTGTCACGTAAGTTCAACAATGCACACGATTCGTCACCAGTGATATCAAGCTTCCCTATTGCATGCCATTGTATAAACTGCTATCTGATGATCAGATCTAGATTGCCTAGGTGAAGCGCTGCAACAATGTCTTTTCTTTCTGTACCCTTAGGGACAAGACAGCAACAGGAGCGCTGCACACCATCGCTCAGGCCAGCAGGTGAAGATTTCCTGCCAGAAATTTCTGCTGGCTACCAAAAGTCGTTAGACTTAGGAGCTGAAATCAAATCTATATGTAGATATTCCATTTCCTGCATGGTTGTTAGCAAGAAAGAGTAATATAACAGTCAGTGCTATTCTGCAAACAGGAACTGCAGCAGCTTAAAGATGTGGTGGGTGCAGTTGCGAAAATCTTCCAGCGAGAGGCAGAGACGATGCTCGGCCAATCAGCTACCCTGCATCTCCTGGCTGCTGCTACAGAGGCACTGGCTGACTCGCACGCACGCACGCCAGGCCTCAGCGCTGGAGCGGATGACAGCTATTCAAGAGAACGCACTGGCCAACGAATTTGCAAACCAGGCTCATATTGTTGCTGCAGTGGAGCGACTGGCAATTACAGGGCAGATCATACTGCAGCATGTGCAGTGGCTGTCCACCGTCGCCTCTGTCAGTGCTGAACCTTCAGCTAAATAGAGCCATAGATTTTTTATTTTATTCCACTTCGATTATTATGAGTTCTAAAGGTTCTTTTTAAATGTTACTATTGCCATGCTTCTTATTATGCTAGTCCAGACAACTGATGTTTTGTGTGTAGACAAGGGTCTTTAAATTTTGTTCATTTTGGTTTACAACTATTTATTTTGCTATATTATCCAAACCAGATACTCCAGACAATTGTTTCATTTTGTGTGTAGGCAAGAATATTTGCGTTTCATTAAATTCTGTCTGCATGACTTTATGGTATATTACCCAAAACAGCCACGATTACTTTGCGTACATTTCTTGTTGCTACCTTTATTTTACATTGTTAATCCTGTCAGCTGTGATAGTTTCTGGGCAGTGTGCAACCAATGATAACGGCAATTTGTGACTTTAGCTTACTATATCATTTTTACTCACAATGTTATCCTATCTCAGCTAAATACTCTGTGATGTCTTGGCATTGTTAATCCTGTCAGCTGTAATTGTCTCTGGGCAGTGTGCAACCAATAATAACGGCAATTTGGTATTTTAGCTCAATGTATCATTTTCTTTCATAACATTATCCTATCTCAGCCAAATACTCTGTGATGTTATGGTATTGTTAATCCTGTCAGCTGTGATAATCTCTGGGCAGTGTGCAACCAATAATATCTGCAATTTGTTATTTTAGCTCACTATATCATTTTCTTGCACAATGGTATGCTATCTCAGCCAAATACTCTATGAGGCTATGGCAGTAGTGCATACATTTGGCTGCAGCTTCTTGCAGTAGCCATTGCGTAGAGACAAGTTCTGTGATTTTTTTATAAGTACAGAAGTCATCAAGAAGCACCATGTGATATATAATTTAGCTACCAAGAATGCTCTGTCTCAATAATTCAGTTGAGCACATTTTGTAGCAATGTTATTCACTTCTACCAAGATTGTGCCGAAGGTGACCACAGATGAAGAGGCTCAGTGCATCATAAATAGCCACAAGCAAGATTTCATTTTCAGTGTCAAATATTCACACCAAACTAGGCAGCTGTGTTAGGTCTCCTAAAACAGCTATTGCTACAATGGTATAACTCATATGCAAAAGGCAAATAGGGTCAGAAACAACAGTCATAATGCTGAAAGTTGAGGTTGAAGTTGTTGATGTCTATTCTCAGTTTCCTAATGCAGAATTAAAATGACCCGAAACAAAAAGTTCTCCCTTGCACCTGAATAAGTTCAGGTCCCTATACATCCTGTACACAGGGGAAACAGCGCGGTACAGATGAAATTGTGTTCTACACTCAAAGATACAAATTAAAAATGAAAAAATACAACAATAGTAAGCACCCAAAGAGCTAAAAAAATTAAAATTGGACTAAACAACAACAATACGAATTGCAATATAATTGCAAATATAATTGTTACTGAACTGAACATTCCCGATGCTCTCCCACAAAGACAACATAGGCATAGGCAGGGCATTATTGGAAAAAGCTGATGTCAGATTGACTGCTTCTTAAAGAAAGAGAAGGAATGAAAATAAATAAAAGAGCTAACGGCAGGACAACAGCACCTCACAAATATGGGATTTAATTATATGCATGACATAAATTATCACCGCTGCGGAGGCTCAGTGATTATGGTGCTCGGCAGCTAATGTGGAAGGCGTGGGTTCAAACGTGCCCACAAAGATAGCATTTCAATGGAAGCGGAATCTTTCAGGCCCATTCACTGCACGAGATGTCAGTGCACGTTAAAAATATTTAGTGGAGCTCTTCATTATAGCATCTCTCAAAAACTAAATTGTTTGGGGAAGTACAACCCGCCAATCTGAGCCAAATCGTATATGCTTTAGTGTATTGGAAAGCCACCTGACATTGCCTATCATGACATATCACAGAATATTAAAATTGAATAACCTGCCATTTTTACTGTTTCCTAACCAGCTGCGAACACATTGCATAAGCCTTAAAAAATCACTACTTTTTCCTGTGAATACAGATCTGGGTCACCGTAGTGCATGCATCACTGTAGAGATGTGTTGTCTCTGCCTGGCGAGCTGCCTTATCGCACGCTGTCGCACTCTTCTAAAAATAAGCAGTGTGCTGAGGGCGTGATAGAGCGAAGAAATGTACAATGCGGCGCCGCATTTCCTTAGGTTTTGTTAGTGTGGAGCGAGTGGAAGATGGTGGTATTTGTGAAGCAGTGTCATCCTCCTGCTCACTATCCTCGCTGTCGCTGTTGTCGTCACTGCTGCATGAGCCATCAAATATATCACCTTCTTCAAGGCACAGGTTATGGAGCACTGCACATGCTGCAATAATGGTAGTTGAACGCTTGGGGCTGTAATGCACAGTTCGATACCTTTGAAGGCACCGAAATCTGCTTTTCAGCACCCCAATGCAGCGCTCCATAGCTGTCCTTATTAAAGAGTGAGCATGATTGTAAGCCTCTTCTGGTGTCTGGAGGCTTAGATGGCCAGGCACAGGGGTCATCCTCAAGGGCTCAAGTGGGTAGTCACTGTCACCTGTGTAATAACAAAATTAAAACCGTGCTCAGTTTCTGCATTTGCCTGTTTTGGATAAGACTGCTCACCCAGCAGAAACTCCCCAGGACGCAGTAGCCCTTGTTCGGCAATTCTCCTCCTCAGGAATGAGTGTTTCCAGCAAAAGGCATCGTGAGAGGCTCCTGGTCGCCGTGGATCAATAGCGAGGATTCTCAATTTTGAATCTGAGACCTGCAAATATACAAAGGCAGTATAAAGATTGCCACATGCTGGAGACAAACTAATGGGTACAATAAAGCCATAGCTCTAATGCACTCTGAAATTTTCATTAAAGCAGCACACTGTTGGAACATGATATGAGCATAATTTTAATAACTATTTATGTTAAGTTTTTGCAAAGATAGTGAAGGTGACATTATTCTAATACTAAATGATGCCTTTTATATGTTGCCTTGCCGAGTCTCTTTGTTATATATACCAATTTTAACTGTTTTCATGTAGGGCCACAACAACCGCATTTCGACGCAGAATGCAATATATTAAGAAAATAATGCGGAAACCTTGGCAGAATTTGTTTCTCAAAAGTATCATTAACATGTTACCCGACAATGCAAATGACGTTTCCTCACTCCGATTTTGAGTGCATTCAAATTTAAGCATACAAATGCACGCAATCCACGCAGACGGCTGAAATTCGCGAATTATGATTTTGTTTTAACGAGTGGACAGACTTGTAGTACTTACAAAAATTGTGTTTATGGCGTAGTAGCCCTTTTTGGTCATGAATGCCTGCTTTTCACCAGGGCTGAGGCCTTTGGGCTGACTGATGGACGAGAGTTCCATCGATGCAGCCAACAGCACCAGGAACTCGGCGCGGTGCAAAAATTCTGCCACTGCTGCTTTTCCGCTGGCGTGGACGGAAAGGTTACCCACCGTTTTCGCTTGCCAACGCGAGTTCTAGCTAGCACTACTGCGCTGATGCAGCGGCTCAATGAGGATTGCGAGAGTTGGATGGTCACCTCACTGCTGACAGAAGTCTGAAAGCTCCCGATTGCAAAAACCGAAGCGCACAGAGAACTTTCGTTTATGTCGGCAGTCCAGTCGGCCCCTTTTTCCCCATTTCGCCCTCAAGATCAGCACACAGCCTAAGGACCAGCGTCTTACTCATCCTTAAATGGCGGCGGAAATCCTCCTCCGGCAGGTCGAAGGCATCTTCCCTGTTTATAGGCCTTCTCTGCCTAGTGCGGCCGCAAAGAGCAGCGAAAAGATACGGGGTCATGGGCGCCGCCATGTTTGTTTACAAGCGTGCACCAGCGGTTCTCGCAAAGTGGACCCACTGAAATGGTTCTTTTCGGCGCCGTGGCCACGCCCCGTGACGTAGACGAAAAACGCGGAGCCGCCTCCGGAAGTCTTTCTTCACGCCGGACGTGACCACGGACGGCCAATGAGAGAAGACAAAAGGAACTGGTTCCCGGACGAACCGCAGTGGGATCTGGCCCCAGGCTATCCACAAGAATTTCACGACCACTAAAGAGAAACCTGAAAGGTAAAAAGTCGGTCAGATTTCTTACGTGAACACCTCGGTTTACAGAAGCTCGCATAAGGTATTCAGGACAGCAAGCGCATTAGTTTGGATGTCTTCTTCACTGCGAAGAGACACAAGGAAGGAGTACCTTTCAGGTGTATAGTGAGCGAAAGAGGTGCCTGGCAAAATCAAGTGAGCCGCTACCTTCTAAAACAGCTCAATAACCTGCTTGTGGAAGACCCGTTTGGCATGAGGAACCATTTTGCAGTCATTGAATATTTGCGGGAGAAGAACTCGCTAGGTTGTATTTTTTCTGTAGATGTTGTGGATCTCTTTTACTCTATACTGCATGCAGAGTTAATGGCATTAGTCGTAGCCTGCATCGAAATGAACTGCGTGATTTTTTCGAAATAATGCCGTAATATCTGTAGATAACTTTCTAGCACTCTTACAGTTTTATTTTTCTTCGACAAGCATTTCCTTTCAAAGTCTAATGTATATTCAAAAAAGAGGAATATGTATTGGTTCGTGCGTCGCTCCTGTATTGTGCAACATCTTTCTTGCGGCCATTGACAGAACCTTATCGGGTACATTTGACGCAGGCAAAGTTCTCAAGACCGTTAGGTGCTTTGAAGATTTTTTAATTATATTGACCAAACAGTTGCCCTTTACTTAGTCACAAACTGTGCAGAATATTTTATCGCCTTTTAAACAACATGCTAAGGGTTTAGATTTTATATATGATCTTGCGAAAGAAACCTAATTACAGTTTTTAGATATTGTCTTGGCATAACCATTACTGACAAAGGTGTTTGCTGGATGTATCGTCCGCGTACCGGCAAAGAATTGTTGCTGTACGATTCGACGCACTTGAAAACTGTGAAACGTGCATTGCCATAATGTGCCTTGATTCAGAAATAAAAAAATCATGCTTTCATAAAGTACAGGAAAGCTTTGACCTACAGATACAAAAACTTAAACAGGCACGCTCTCCTTCCCCGGTAATTAGTTCTGTGACGGAAGCATTGCTGAAAAAGGTAAAAAAAGAAAGAAAAAAGAACGAGGATGGCAAAGTATCTGAAAAAAAGATCAAACCGGTGGTGATTACATACTCCCACAAAGTGGCTCATGATCTTAAGCATGTTGCTTTAAAATACAGAGTCCCGGTGGTCTTCTCTGCACACAGAAAACTTGCACCGCTGTGTCGGAAGAATGGAAATGATAATGCCAAGTCAACAGAATGCGAAACTAAGCATGCAAACTTTTTCTGAAGTGTGCTGTGGGGGCAGTTTATAGCTTCCCGCTGACTTTTTGAAAGATGTACATCGGCCAGACAGGCTAATGTATTAATGAACGCCGAACGGAGCATAAACGCTCACTAAGAACTAATACCGGATCACATTTGCCGCATCATTACAAGGACTGCGGCAAAGAAGAGCAGAAAATTTATGAAGCAAAGCTCCAAGACACTCAGAGATTATGTAGAAGTAATGTTAATACTCCCCGTGAACTCCTAGAAGCCCACCGGATTAGAAATAGCGGGAGTTCTTGTGTTAGCAACCCATCGCTGATCATTCGTAAGAATGAAAGTATATTTTTAGATAACTTTAGAAAGATTTGAATCACTTTTTTTCCTTCTCTGTAGTATTCTTCTCGTACTTGTGATTTACCTGTTGTTCGTGATGTTCTTTTTGGCTCCCTTTCCACCACGCCTTCTTCTTGGCTATAAATAAGCCGTTTTTTGAATTCAATAAACAGTTGCAAGTGGCCCCTTCTCGTGTTTTTTCTTTCTCCATGTACTGTGTCTTTGTTCGCTTCATCTACTCAAACACTCCGTTACCCTTAAGGACCAGTGGTTATCTTGCCTTCGCATTACATGCCCTGCCAAAGCCCATTGCTTTGTCTTTATATTGACTAGGGCGGAATTAACCCACGTTTCTTCCCTCACCCACTCTGCCCGCTTCCGGTCTCTTCACGTTACACCTATAATTTTTCTTTGCACAGCTCACTGCATTGTCCTTAACTTGAGCTTACATGTCCAGACAACTCCGCGCATCAATCTTGAATGAATATCTATATAGACTGCTTAGCAGCAATAAATAAATAAGAAAGATTCTAAAAGAAACTGTGTGCAACTCTGAAGATCCGTGCACTCAATAAGAAAACAAAAATACACATCCAGATATACTAGAAACAGGACGATGCTGAGGACGCTGAGCAGAGAAAAGTAGACAGTCTTACACACCAAGTTCTAAATACTAATGAATCCCCCCAGGCTTCATTTTGATGCCGGCTCCTCTCTCTCCATCTTACCATCCTCCTTAAGGAAAAGCACACGTGTACTCATTCCCCCGTATATTTCCCCTCCCTCATAAGCTATCGAGTGATTGAAGAAGGTATCCATTAGAAGGATGAAGGGTGGTGCGGGCCTTACCCCGTCGGTCACTAGCCGAGGGGGCTCTGAAGAAGACTCAGGAGTCGCCACTTGTCCTAGGTGTTCCACACCGGCTGCAGAGGTGGCTGTTCGCCACGCGCTGTGGCCTTATGCACGGACAAGGGCTTCAAGGACACAGATTTTACAAGAAGTGTGGACTAACGCCGTCTAGGGAGGAGGACTTCTCCGAGCGGCTGACTCGCAACAATAAAAGCAGGAGCGTTCTCCGGTTCCTGCATAAAAACAGCTTGTATGATCTCCTTTAATTAGTGTACAGCGAACCAAAATTACGTCTTTATGGCAAGTATAGAAAATTAAAATGTTGAAATAGAGTCAGAATCAGTGCCGCGTGTGTCTACCGTAGTAGAAAATCCCCGCAAGCGGAAAGGGCGACCACGGAAGTAGATGTCACTACAGATTCAGTATCGGCCACTGCACAGGGTCAGCGCATGTGGCGAACTACAGTGACGGAGGAGCAGAAGCAGGCCGAGTGGACGTCTGACTTTAAGGCTGTCGCTTTCACAACGAAATGTCCCATATATTTTAATGAGAGCATTGGGAGAGCCATGAAGGCAAAAACTAGCCAGCGGTCTCTGCGTCTTGGTGAAGCCTCCATCGCCTAGTTCGTGTTTAGTGGGATATGCCCCTCTGCACCAGTCAACCGTACCCCTCTCCCCTTCTACACTTGTAGGAGAGAGGAGAGAGAAGCCCGAAGAATAACGACTCAGAGGGCGACAGGCCTACGTGCAAAATATACAGCCTCGCAAAGTACTATCTATGCTAAAATGAGGCTTGCGGGGCTAGTCCTCGTATTGCTCGGGATGAGCAATCTGTGTCTCACGAGCACTACCGGTGGCTATGTTTGAAACAGCCACCTGCCAGTGGAGTGGCCTGCGTTGTGCACTTTTATCCTATTGTCCCTGTGTCTTTTTAGCCCTACTAATATGTCCGTTCATCGCTAAGCTGCTGCCCGGTGCGCCGATAGGGGTATGAGGGCTCACTGCGATCTATGTATGTGACACATAATCCGTATTCGCGTAGTCTGAATTAAAATGGAATCAGAAATCGAATAGATTGGCAGGTGAAAGAAGCAGCATATTGCGTTTCCTCCACATCAATCCAGTTGATCCCTCTTCATTATTTTTCTCGAGATGAATGAAGAAAATAAGCCTAAAATCCCCTATATGCCGTGCTACACTTCCAAGCCGCTGACGGCTTTCAGAGCACTGCCCTTAAAGGGCAATTGGCAATTGCATAGGTTTTAGAAATCGACGAGCTTAAAGGGGTCTAATGTGTCAAACTTTCAGGTAAATCACATGAAGTCTTTGAGTATACAATGCTGGTGTAATCCCTGATTGAAATCGAGATGGCCATGAAGCTTCCCCGCAGTGCACTGCTCCAAATAGGGGGCGCATGATGGCACCATCGAAGGTACAAGTACATTTCCAACGCAAAAGCGTTACTTTCAAGGAAAAAATTATGAGATCACTCCGGCCCCCGCATTGAAGGAATGCGTAAGCAGTGACGCCACCTCGCCTCATTTTGACTAAATTAATCACTTCTATCATTGACGATTTTGAGATTCCAATTGGATTTGAAAACATTTAATTCGTCAGAAAAGGCAGAATGCAGACGATCCGTGCTAGGTGGCTATCAGTCCACGGCTGACAGCGACCTGGGTAGCCCACTCAATGACCCGGGTTTGAACTCCCAAGTCTGAGCTGACCAACACGGCCTCCCACTGCTCGAGAGTAAGAACCTGTATTAGAGATTTCGGGGGCGGCTCCTCTTTACAATTCCACAATAGGTGATCATAAGTGGCTAAATCACCACATAATGTACATGCAGGGTCGTATTCACCGGTCCAAACCTGGCGCCACGCTTCCATTTCAAATTGGTCGCCACGCTTCGCTCCGTCCACACTTCCGGTTTTTCAAATTTGGCGCCACGCTTTAGCTCCGCCCACTTCCGGTGTTTTCGAATTTGGCGCAACTTTTCTCCGGTCCCGCCCAGTTCTTGGACAATTTCGGCTCCTTATAATTACTTAATTATTCCAGCTTAACCATTTTGTCACTAGCATATCCTCTTTGGATACCCTATCCGATGACACAATTTCTTTCCCGATATACCAATTCAGTTCGTCCGTTATAGTACCGAGATTTTCTAGTCCACGCAGAAACCGCCTAGATAGCCATAAAATGCTCACGCAATAAAAACCAACGCCACTGAATTTAAAGGCCTTCGGACGTTGTTTGGTAGCATCCGACTAGGCACGGTACAGTGTGGTTGGCGGCAACGGAAAATTGAAATCTTTCCTTTCGTGACGTCACACCGATCTTCTCCGCACTCCTACGGTCATGCGAGGAGAAGCCTCAAAATTTAATTGTCGATTACGTTAGTATCTTAAATGCTAGCGGAAAAACACTTGGCATCCTTTACCTGCAGCCTATATAAATTTGAATTCTTGAATTGTGCGGAATATTCAAAAAGTGGTGCAGCTGCCCTTAAAAGATTCAGTTGCAGAGCGAAGACATCTCGACTCCCGGTGCCGCTTAAAGCAGAAATCAGGGAGCACACGTTCGTTTGCGACAGGTAACATGCTGAGGGAGGAATTCGCATTAGCTGCTAGTGGTGTCAGCCACGTTGGTGGGACCCTGAAAGGGAGGCAGAGCCGCATATATCCTTGGACATGGTAGATTTCGCTGATTCTTTTTGCCGAATCCTTTTCAAGATTTCACGTAACACGACCGACTCAACTTCTCTCCTCTTCTTTTTATATCCCCTGCACCAAGTGTAGGGCAGCCAAGAGCGCTTTGTGTACGAGAAACAAGAGTTTCTCGTTTCGATGTTGCACTTTTTGGTCTGCATGTAGTACGTTCAGGGGCCTTGTTTGCGCCGGCTACTGCCTGCAGCTTCTTCAGTCGTTTGCCCAGTTTGCCAGCTGCGCAATCTTCGTAAGCTAGACCTTGATCGTTGCCAGAACCACGATTTAGACTGGTTAAAAAGCTGTTGGCGTGACTTTGAACTTGAAGAGCTGTAAGCAAAAAAACGAAAGTGATGGGCAGAAATACCTATGGGTGTGTTCTGTACGCACCCTGCATACCTTAGGCCTTAATATTTATGCCATTGCCACGAGATAAATTTATATAACGTGTTTCTTGACATATGGTTACACTCTTGATATTTCAATCACTCTCATATAAGGTCGCAAAGTTAAGAATGAACTTGACGGTTTTTAGATTGCCGTAAGCGCTTGAGAATTTTCCTTTAAATGAATTACCGCGTGCCTAAACCACACGCCTGCCGGTAGGACATGCCCTTGAGCTGCGCCCTTAAGGTCGAAAGATTAACTTGCTTTCACATCACTCCCGCGTCGTATGTCTCATTAATATTCGTCAGATGTGACGACCGTTCGATTTATTCGAGCTTTGCGCTCTTAGGCGCGAGTTTATTTCTTGCTTTTCTCCTCACGAGCCCCTTGCTTCGCCTCGCGGCAAGGACGAATGAGAGCCGAAGATGAAGAGCGTGCTCTCTTCGTGCGATCGGCAGCGCGCTGACGCCCAGTGCAATATAGAACGAGACATGGACCAGATATCCGCTGCACCATCTGCTGACGGCGTTTCAAGCCGTAAGCCCTCAGACCAGCCGGAACACGGCGACGAAAAGGCCCGTGTGGAAGACCAGGACATAGTTGCCGTCACTGGGGCACAACTGACGGCATCGCTTCCAGAGGACACCGCCGGGCAGCAGCCAAGCACAAGTGCCTTTCCCGGAACCCGGCTACCAAGTGCCAGTCCTCGCCGCTCAAGACCAATCGCGGCCTACGTACAGGAATCTCCGGCAACAGAATCGTGCAAAGACCTGATGCCAGACGTGACTGCAGCTGTGCGTCCGGACTCGTGCCGGTTGCCCAAGAACGGCTCACGTCGCCACAGCGCCAGTACAAAGAGAACGCGAGAACAGACACCGCCGTCTGATTTCGACTTCCCATCAGAGCTGCCGCTCCCAAGCCTTTCTTCTGTGTGGCTACGCGAGGAGTCGCAGCGTGGCACTCCGCACAACGGCACCGGCATCATAGAGAGAGGCACGACCATTGCGAATTCCGGTTCAACGTCGTCGCACCGAGGACCTTACTTAATGCATGCCAAACTGCTGGAGCACACCCTGGAAAGCAGCCCAACGGACACAGCTCGTAAGAAGCTCAGGCGCGCCTCGGCTTCGAAGCGTGCAGTCAGTGCCGCGACATCGGCGCAGCCTAACGTGCCCCCGCAGTATAGACTTTCAACGACCTCAGGAAACAACGGCCAAACAGTCAGGCAAGAAGACAAGTTCAGGGCCTACAAAGGAGCGTTGGCTGCGTCGTACCAGCGCCAAAGTTTGGACAAGACAAGCCTCGAAGTTGCCGAGCGCCGAGTGCACTCACACCACGCAACTTTCACTTCTACGCGGGTATTACACGACTCACCTTCGCATGCGAAGTGGCATGCCGCGAGGCACCAGACACCGATGGCACCAGCGCTCCCTGCGGCATCTCCTAGCTACAGCTCGGAGTCCGTGCTGGATTTGGGCGGGCCCCGGGAGCGTAGGGGAGCTTTGACACCCACGCGGGACCAGCTTCAAAACCTCTACAACACGCTCATGGTCCTGGAACACCCGCAGAAGAGAGAGCGAGTCAGCCGATCTGCCTTTAGGAAGAAGTTCTTCCTGCCTAACGGGACGAAGACACCATTGCTGTCGGCTGCACTTCCTCGGCGCCGCCTTGGCTCGGCGGCGAGTTTAGGAACTAATATGCCGGCGGTAAGTCCGTTATTATTCTTTCCTGATCTGACTATACTACTGCAGTGCCACCGAGAGCTCATCTGGCGCCAGAACTTATGATTTCGGCAATGAGAGACCGCTCAATTCTCTCTTGACCATCGCGCATTTGCTAGCCTAGGACCCTCCTTTGTCGTGCGCCATCCCTTTTGAGTGGATGCAATAAGGCAGTCGATCTGTCAGCTGAGCATCCTGGTCAATGATAACGTGTCACCTGCGGTCTGGGTGGACCGCCTGGTCACGTGCACCCATCAATGCGGGTGTGTGGTTGCAGTCGGGCTGGGAATGCCGGCAGTTGCGATCGATTTGCATCGAGGAAAGCGAGAAGTTCAAGAGGCTTTTGAAATATTTTTCTTGCACGTATATTTCCTCTTAGTTCAGCGCTAGGTGTTCCTCATGGGACCGTAGACCCACAGACGCGAACATTCTTCAACATGGAGCTGCCCTAAAAATACAGATAATAACAAGCCCTGATTTCACCACACTCAAACCACATGCTTAAACACATAGTAAAAATAAGTGATCGGAGTACAGTTGGAATGTCATAAACCTGTCGGTGAAAAATACGTGAAGGAGTAGGAACAGCTGGTGTAACAGCGGCAACTCTTTTCTCCTTCAGGATCAATATGAGTTATGCTCAGATATTTGTAGAAAGTTGCAAAACTGGTAAGAGACCGTTTTAAGCGATGCCCGTGTGTATTACTTCGCAATCGGACAGAGTTTGCGCCACGAAGAATCTCGATCAACGCCTACCGTTCTGTTTACATCGGAGTTATGTTGGGCTTGGGCTTCGCCGCTGGAGCGAGCGGCGCCAGCGTCGAACTTGCGCCGCCGGAAGGTCACGTGTCTCCCCTTGCTGCTGGAGCAGAGGGAGCTTGAAAAAGATACGCGTTATGAAAGACAACATTCACGTTTTTCTGTTTATTTTTTCCTGTTAGCGACTTCCTGCATTCCATATTTTTATTCTGTGTCGTCGCAGTGACGGCGGCACGTTACTTATGCTTCTGTAACAGTAATTTATTAGTGTCTCAATGCTAGACGTACGCGACGGTACTCGTAGCAAGCTCTGATTTCGTTCCGAAAGATAGGAGGCTGCGAGAATCGTGGTTATCTACGCTGAGAATGGGCATAGAAGCACGTTTGCGTTGTCGTGTGTGCAGGAGGCATTTCAGAGAGCAAGATCTCGTTCATGTAGCTGTCACTAAACTGCTGAATAAGTAGCAGCCGACGCCGAAGGAGCTGGTTGAAATAGACCTTTAGAGTTAAAGCGTTTAACGATTCATAATGGAGACAAGTTTCGCAGCATGAATAAAACGCACACAGAAGACAAGGAACAAACAAGACAGGACTGTGCTTTATTCATGCTGCGAAACTTGTCTCCATTATGAACTGCAACCAACTAGCCCAAACCACCGTGTTACTTCAACGGTTAACGATTGCTTTGTGTCAGCCAAGGCCTTGTATCGTCGCCACCACACTATTCACTTACTCTAAAATAATTGAAAGAAGCAGTCGAACTGCACCGAATCTACCATCGTAAACCGAAAACGACTGGCCTGCATTCGATTTGTATTGCATCTATATGACATGTAGTTCAGAAGAGCTCTGCACCTGCCACGTAGAAATCATTTCCTGAGGTTTTAGTGAGGTGGCTTCCGCATACCAACGAGTAATGGCGTAGCAGCTTCAGTGTTGTCCATAACAGTGACAACACGTGTGCTGATTGAAGGCTGGAGCATTTCGGTCACTGCACTGTTTTGGCGGCGCATAAAACTGCATTATTCTGCGGCAGCTAGTTCAGAAAGTAAAGTGCTTTGTTTGCGAAAAAAACGATTTGAGGTTTGAGTTGCTCTAAAAGGGCCAAAAGTCCAAACACTCGAAACCTACACGACCAGAGAAGCAATGCAGGGGACGAGAGCGACACAGGTAATGCCATTGACAGCGTCACGAGGGCGCTGCCGAGAGATGGCGTCACGGTATTTCCTTGCGTCCAATACCCTCGGTACCGCTCCAGACAGAGTTCTAGGACTAACTTCCTCCTCCTCAAGCCTGCTTTCTTGCGGGGCTCGAGTCGTCCGCCATGTTCTTTCTAACGCACTCGGGCGGTGCGGCTTCATTTATTCGAGCGGTGCGTTGGGAGACCTTGGAGAGCAACGGTTCTGCTGCCGAGGATAGTGAAAATGATGGTAAATGAGCTCTGGCACGGACAAGCGAAACATGCCACTAGTAAACTAAAAATTTATTTTGCATGGTATTTTGCCACGAAAGATGAAGGTGGAGAAAGTGCGCAGCGTGTAGGCGGATTTCCCTCGTGGTTTCTAGCGTTCTGTATTCCCTGCACGCTGATGTTGAAGCTGTTTTCAACGCAGTAGCTGCCCAAAACGGGACGAGAAAATAGACAACACGAGCTATGCTAACAAGGAGAGGTCTATTGCAAGCGAAGCAATAAAAAGAAAGCATTGAAAGCACATACCTAAACATAGGTTGTGATATCAGACATCGGAACCAAACGCAGTTGGACCAGAGGTTGCAGTCATCTCGGCAGAAGAGCAATCTCAATTCGCAACAAGCAATTTCTGACAATTTTCGGATCATAAGGAGTGTGCGACCAGCGAACATAAAGGATGCCATCAAGTTGTGCGATCATAAAGGTCTGACAAAACCGTCTTCAGCCGTGAAGAACAGCCGTGACCTTTCCTTATAAGTTTTTGAAGTGAAGGCACACAAGGATGGCTACCCATTTAATGTCGTAATCTCGCAACCAGACACACTGCAGCAACACCATGCAGAACAAACTCGCTAGATTATGCAAACAAGTTAACAGTTCATATCACAAGATGACGGCTGCCTCAAGAAACATGAGACTCCTTGTGTACGACGCCAGGAGGGCGTAGTTTGCGACATTCCGGTCTCGTGCGGTCCAGTTCGCGCATATCGCCCCTTTCATTTTCTAATAGACTTAACTGCAGCGCCAACAGAAATGTATACGAAAAACACGTGCGAAAGTAAAAACATTCCTCTTTCTCTTTAAAACACAACACACCGACACACAACATAATTGATAGAAATTCCGCATGTCATAAACATTCAGAAAGAAGACACCTGTTAAAAAAATATATACTAAAGACTATGCAACTAACAAGATACATGGTTGGTAAAAGTGTCCTTAAAAACCACATAGACGCGCTCTTCAGAAACTACATTGGAACTATCAGCCCTGTTTCACTGGAAGCATTAATTTCTTAACAACGAACAGTGTTCTCGTTGCTCCATTATGTCATTTTTGCGGATATGCACATTACGAGGGCCGTTCTGAACGCATGCACAAAAAAGATAAAAGAGCACCCTCCGCATACCAGATTGTAAGCAAACATTTGACTGCCTAATATTAACGTAACTCTGAGAGAAAGGAAAAAGCAAGCAAATATGCGTCAGTCTCAGTTATCGTAGCGACGAACTTCATTCACATGTTTCTCACACAGGAGAGCGATAATGAACTGAGGGGTTTCGTTTTCCCAACGCAACTTTCACCACTTCACGCACTTTTGCGTGCGCTCCCACACACCCTTCGAGCATGTGAGGGTAGCGGTGTCGGTCATAAAAGAGATGCCCTCGACTCAGCGTGGCAAGCTCAGCCGGAGACCAGCTATCAAGTGACAAGGGGTTGGTCGTTTGGTGCCCAGCTTTCAGCGGTCGCAAGCCAGAGAATGGGTCGGAGCCAAAGGGTCAGAAAACAAACCAAAATTTATCCAGCGAAGAGACGCTACTGAGGATTTTACAATCACTTGTACGAGCACATACAGAGTGATTTACAAATTGTTCACCGGGCACTGCGGCAGTCCGACGACCTGAGGAGCGCGACGGGGCCGATCCGCAGGCTGGCGCACGTTGCCTCACTGGTCCTTGGCTGGTCGAGTGGTGTTCTTCCGGGATTCGAGCGGACGCGCTTCTCAGAAGCTTAAACAGCGGCTCGGGCTGACAGATAGCGGTTAAAGCCCTCGTTTATAGGCGCGGTCCGCGTCTGTTCGTCCTTTGCCCCAAGGCAGGCGTCCACATACACGCACCATCAACTGCACAAGCTCCTTCTCCTCTTCGCACGGGGCGCGCGACCCCATTGGTCAAGCTTGGAGACCGGGTTCTAGAAGCATCGAGGGCTTTGCGTCATGCGCCGTCGGCGACGCGAGAGGAAAAAGGGCGAGGGCACCACTTCGCATGGTCCAGGCTACGCCCTCTCCGTCGAGAATGAGTAGAAACCACTCGGACTTTCTGGACCAATCGACGGCGCGCGCGGCCATGTTTCCTTCGGAGCTGCGCAGGCGAACTGAATGGAAAGGTCAGCAACACACGCAAAGTTGCGCGCTCTTCGGGGTTCGTTCTTCTCTGTTTTTATTTAATTTTCAGGCGCGGGCGCGATTGTTTCCACGCTGTGGCCTTTCTTTCTAACATGCGACGAATTTTGTGACACTGTCCCTTCCTTTAAGAATATTGTGCAAGAATATTCACAGAACACAAAATTTGTGCGCACATGCTTGCCCTCACAAACTGAATGACGAATGCCAAAATACACACATGATTACAATGATGTCCCCACATATAACACTCGACAATGTTAAAATGAAATACATGCCGCAACTCGGCAAAACTCTAACACAACATTAGACAGGAAGCACACAAGTATGATGCATTCTTTCGCCGATACTTCCGCGTTCGGCGTACATCGGCTGTGAGCAAGACCGTTTCCCTCAAGCTTTATGTAGAATTTTTGTTTCTCTTTCGCACACGCCTCTGGCCTTTTCTACTATCGCGAGCTCTGCTCTTCTTTCGCCTTTTACTGAGGCTTCTCTTCCTTACGCAATTTTTGCTCTGCTTCCTACTCGTACTCCTCTGTGTGTTTCTGTTTGGACTTCGAGTCCTTCCTCTTTTCCTGCGGCTAGCCCGTCTGTGGCGAACAGATTTTCAGCCAGTTCGCTCATGACGGCTTGACTTCTCGTTGCTTCCTTCTCGGAGTGCGCTCTTGTGTTTGCGCTTGCGCCTCCAGAGCGAGTCCTTGCTAAACGCATGGCTCGTTCGTCCGAACATCTTTTTTACTTTGCTGCCATGTTCGTGCAGCTCTCTTGCACCCTACTCAGCTGTCCTCCGCTTAGTTATCTTTCTTCCAAGTTTTTTCCTGAATTTTGTCCAGGGCTTCTGCTGTTCGAGTTCATCCGCTTTGGTGGTGTCCGACTGGCTTCCTTTTCTTTTTACTTTCTTCCGCATTCTTTTACGGGGCATGCCCTGTTCATATTAACTTGCATCATCCGAGATGGGTTCTCACGATGAAGCCACTGGTGCAGTTCCTTTTAGTTCTTTGAGCACTGAACTTTCCTCCTGAGTTCCTCTCTTGAGCTCGTCGCTTTCAGCGCACTCGTGCTTTACTCCTTGCACTGCACTTTCACCTTTCGTACAGGCAAAATTTTCATGACCTTCCTCATCGTGAAATGCCTCCTCGCTGCTCGAGGGTTCATTCGAAACAGATTCCAGTTTTTCACTAAGGGTGCTCTCCTCAGCGGGATGTGCGCCGGAGCTTTCGCACTCTTTCACATTTGACCATTCTTTCTCACGGTCGCTACTGCAACAATCAGGTATGCAGCGCTCTGGCTTTTCGGTGAAGCTTCTGCTTTCTTCCTTAACTTCAGGCGCCTTTCTTAATGTGCCCTCTGACTGAAGTGCCAGGTTGGTCAGGTCCTAAGTGCCTACTGCCTCGGTGGCAGCTGCCCTTTCACTTTCCGGAGGAAGCGATACTCCGGTCTGGTCCTCACTCTCTTCAATCTCAGCTGTTGGAACCGGCTGTTCCACAACAACACTCTCACTAGTGGAGCTAGTTACGGCCTCTTTCGTGGTTGCCGACAAATCAAACCCGTTTGTGTTCCACCCGGCCGCTCCGGGGGTAAGCTCCACTGGCTCCCTGACGTTGTTCAAACGCCGAACCTCTGCAAGCTTCCTCGCAAGGATTGCATACCTTTTTTCAAACTCTCTTTCTCGTTCCAAGGCGAGCTTCGCCGCTTCTTCTCGTCTCCTCTGCCATTCTCTCTCTCTTTCGTTCTCAACTTCTCGAGCCTTCTGTGTTTCTTTTTCAGCTTTCTCTCTCTCCTGGTTCACCCATTTTCGCAGTTCGGCTCCGGACATCCCCATCTGGATGCCAATCTCAACTAGCACCTTTAAGCTCATGTTTGAAGAACGAGCTCAATATTCAAGGCAACGAATGCCTACACTCGGTGAACCTCTTCGACCGCTTCACTGCGGCACCTCAATATATCGCTCTGCTGCTAAACACTCGTTTACGACCTCTTCGTAAACTCCTTCCGACACGTTCTCCATCCTCTGCGCTTACAAAGCAACAAACGTCTTGTCGCGGACGCCAGGATATGTCACCAATTCGCCCACTTTTGCGTGCGCTCCTAGACACCATTAAATCATGTGAGGGTAGCGGTCTCGGTCACAAAAAAGATGACCTCGACTCAGCGTGGCAAGCTCAGCTGTAGACCAGCTACCAAGTGACAAGGGGGCTCTTCGTTTGGTACCCAGCTTTCGCCGGAAAAGTAAACTATCTAGACTGTATGGATCTAGAATATACTTTACTTCACTTCAGCATTCTAAATTCATGAGTACTACCATTATGGTCATACCCTTTTGCGTCCTGTACACGTCTGCCGGTAGACCAGTGCAGGTCGCAAAAGCGACAGGGCAGCAGCTAGTATTAGCGTTTCCAGTTTGCCTCTGCTATTTCGCTTGTAGTATTGAATTTAGCAAGCCACAGCTAAATAGCCCAACCAAACCCTTTAACGTTCACTGTAGCAGTAGCGCGTCATTGCTTCATGAGCGAAATGGCTAATGACCTCATTATCGTCGTCTTCGGGGTTCAGACCTGCCGCTAATCTCTTGATATCCATAGCAGTCGATGATGAAGCGGCGTTGCGGAAGGAATAATTGAAACAACGCTCGAAACAGTCCCACCTTTGAGGTTCAAGTTGAAAAAGGCAGCTCTCACGAGTTTATTTACATCATTTTTTTGGCATAAAATATATGCACATGTTTTCTGTGCGTATCTGGGCACATTTAGTTTTCAAAGCTTTTGCAAATTTAACATCTGTGGAATAGCTTTCCGTTACAACATAAAGTTACTCACTTTGGGTTTCTAGATTTTCTTCATTTCGAAAAAAAAACATTTATTTTAAACATCTTCGCCGGCACAACTTCACAGCTGATGCCAGAGCGCAGCATGTGTATATGTGGGTACACAGCGAGCGTAATGCTGCATTCGTCGATGTACCCGGTGCGAAATACAAGGGCATGGAAGGGCACGGAATCAACAGTTATTTGCATCAAGGTCAAAACAAAACCAAGCTGCAGAGTGTCAGTATCGAAAACTAAAATGTTCAGAGCTGGAATAAATGGGGAGATTTATTTAGTCTACTTCCCGTCCCTTCTATTCAAAATTTATGACTATGATCATCTGTGCATGCGGATTATCCTCTCTGTAAAAAGCCTTCCCGGGTACACACTGCTTTCGACGAGGCGTGAAGTCGTGATCTCACGGCCACAAACGCGAAGAACAGAGGCGCTACGATATTGAGCTCAAAACTCGGTTTGACGGTCATGCAGGACAAGGAAGCTATGCCTCGGGGCACGGACCAAGAGGACATCACGACATGGAGGGTGAAGCAGGCCTGCCTGGCTACGTGCGTAGCCATAGCCATGGCAGTGACTGTTGTGGCCTTCTTCTACCTGTTCCGTGCGCCGCCCAGCCATAGGTCGAGACAGTTGATATGCATCACGGATGACTGCCGGCTCCATGCACTCTTCCTTGACTACAACATTAATAACACCTTCAGCCCATGCGCGGACTTTGACGGCCACATCTGCTCCACCTGGACGCCATCGCAGACATACACCCAAATGGGCGCTACAGCGCTCGGCCAGGTGGCTGTCAACTGGGTGGATAACTTCTTGCCTCTGCTGCGTCGCGCAGCAGATCCGATCAAAATCGCCGAAAAACCGTTAGAGGTGTACGAGGCCTGCGTGCAAGAACGCGAAGACGCCACGGCTGCCGATGCTGCCCACTTCGCTGCCTTCCTGAAAGAGGTAAACCTTGTGTGGCCAGAGAGATCGGGCACAAATGCGCTAGGACTGCTGATCAATGTGGCTTTCAAATGGCAAATGACATTCTGGTTGAGCTTCCGGTTCAGGATGGTTTCTCAAAAACACATGAAGTTTTTTATCGTGGCCGGTGACCCCGACGTGCTGCTGCTGTTTGCTATGAACCATCGGTATGTGATGCAGAGGGGCAGCTACGTGGAATATTGGATGAGTCATTACACAACCCTTTACGGAAATAAGTCAGTTCCACCGGCGTCACAGATAAAAACAAGTGCCAGAGAGCAGACTGACATACTTAGGGTGCTTACTGACGTTCGGAAGAAAAAGCGCAGCTTGGTCACTGTCGTTCCTGTTGGGAACACCGCGAACTTCAACGGACGGGTCACGTTGTTCGACTGGCTAGAGCAACTAAAGACGCATCTTCCTCAAGAGCAGTTCCCTCCCTCCGGCGACCAAGTACTCGGTGACAGCACTCTGCTCGAGGCTATTGGTCTGCTCTTCAACAAGTACAGCGATGAGCAGCTCGTATATCACTTGTCCTGGCAGTTCATTCAGTTGTACTTTTTGACCTTGGAGAGGACGCCACTGCAGATTGTCCACTGGGGAAAGACTTACTCTTCTGCCTATGTACCCGTCTACTGCACTTGGTTCGTAGAGGAAGTCTTCCGGCCACTACTTTCGGCTCTGCACGTCAAGATGGCTATCGCACCCGGCGACACCACACGGCTCAACTTCGCCCTTGGAGGGCTCATGGAAAAGCTGGTGTCGACGGTCAACTCGTCGCAACTCGAGTCCGGGCCAAAGCGTGCTGCTATGGCCAGGTACCAGTCTATGCATATACAGATTTGGCCGCCCGGAAAATACTTCAACGATGAAGAAACAGAAAAGGCCTACAGCTGCTACCCGACCAAACGAGATTCATTCGTGCAGTACTGGATCGAGTCTCACCGGTGCCTGCAGCGCAGAGTGGGCACTGCTTTTCACCGCGAGTCCACCGGCATGCACCGGCTGCTGTCGTCGTCGCCCGTCACCTACGATCCTATTACGAACGTACTTGCAGTCGCCGCTAGTGCGCTGGCGCATCCCCTATACTACCCTCACGGCACGCCGGCCATGTTCTACGGCGGACTGGGCTTCCTGATCGTGGCGGAGGCACTGAAGGCGCTGGACCGGGCTTCTCTCGCCGTCCTTTCAAACGCGAGCACTCCGCTCAGCAACTCGACCACCGGGATCATCAAGGAACCGCGCTGCTTCACCGTACAGGAGAACGATACGCGCGCCACCTATTTTGCCGCGCTAAACATCGCCCACTCAGCTTTCGTCGAGGACGAGGCTAACGAAGCCCAGGAGCGGCGCCGCCCGATAAGCAGGGAGCACAGCGAGGAGAACGTCTTTTTCCTGACTATCTGCCGAATGATGTGCCGAGCACGCACCTTGCAGAACGCAGGCATGATCAACTGTAACGCACTGTTCAAGAGCTGTCCCTATTTTGCGAACGCCTTTGCCTGCCCCCCTGAATCGCCCTTGAATCCCGTGGAACGGTGCTTCTCATTTCAAGCAAACCGCAATGATTGACACCTGGCGAGTGTCTGACTCATTCCTAACAGTTAAAAAAAGGACTGCATCCTTGACCTTTTTTTTCTGTGTTCGATGGCTTCTCTAGGCCTGTGGTTCTTTCCTAGTAAATAGCAGATGAAGACATCATTTCCTTTGAGCCATACATTTGGGCCGATGAACAAACTAAACTCATTTTTGGAGGCTATTATTGCCCACGTGCTTGCAGATTTGTGGCTGCGCTGTCAATGCACGGTTAAGAGAAGGCTAGCCAGCAATTGCGCACTTTCGGGGCGCCAGTTCTCTTTAGTGGATAGAGCCTCATGCACCTACACGTTCCTTTGTCTCGGTTTAGTTTGGGGCCAGAGTATTCGCACTGAAACTTACTGTGGCATGTGTCAATAACTCTGCCATGTATTTCAGAGCTTCTTGAACATTACATTTCAAGCAATGTTAACAGCCCGTCCGCCCCAATCAGTGCAAGTGTTCTCTTCGCCTGTGTTACTACATTCTATGATAATTCTTTGTTCACTTTTACTATCACTCATTACTTCAGAAGTTTTTCGCATATCTTGCCTTGATGGGCGTAGAGGGATATGCCCTGATTTAATTTCTTTCTGCAGTGCCAGTTGTTTCTGACTCTATGTCGTTTCTGACTCTATTGGACTGCTTTTCTTTAAAGCGAACTGTGCGATTAGGTATAATGGCCTTGCATCAGGGCAGAAATTACGTCTCATAAGCCTTTGCTTTGATCCCGGCCGCGGCGGTCGAATTTCGATGGAGGCGAAATTCTAGAGGCCCGTGTACTGTGCGATGTCAATGCACGTTAAAGAACTCCAGGCGGTCGAAATTTCCGGAGCCCTTCACTACGGCGTCTCTCATAGCCATAGTCGCTTTGGGACGTTAAACCCCTATAAACCAAACCAAACCATCATCAGCCTTTGCAGTCAGCACAGGCTTTGAGCATCATTTCTGGCGATTATTGCAGCCCTGTATTAGCTGTTAATTTTGAATAGCCTATATAAGCCATCTTTTTCGTTGCTCTGAGCTGCAGACACGTATTTGTACTCGTGAGTACTCGTAATTTTTGCTAAATTAGATTTTATGCTTCAGCAGCACTCATTCCGAAATGCCTTCGATTCCGCAATTGCTTGGTTATGAAGGGACGCTAGTTGGAGATGAAGAAACGCGTTATTTCTTGGAAACATCATGAACGTTAATAGCACGGGAACAGAATTTTTTTTTGAGCAATGCAGCTGAAGAAAGACGGTACCAATGCTTTAGCCGATTATTGCACGTCAAAAGATAACTTCGGTGTATAGCGACGAGGACTTTAGGATTGGGCACCAAGGTCGGAATTACTTTACTTAAAGACGATTACAAGAGTTATGAGGCGTGGGCCAAATGCAGCCAGAAAAAGGAAGTATTTATGCTCGCTGGACGCTGATAAAGCTCAGAAGGCTGCATTTGTGCAGCCATACACCAACGCTTCTAATCTTCAGGTTGTGGAAGCTCTCGGAGAGCGGTGTTTGGAATGCTTGATGGCAATGCCAAGCTTTCTTTGTAAATGAGCACCTTGTCGCCTAGTCAGCCGAGTGCAACGCTTTGGAGTCGAGGTAATGTGGTCTCCTCGAGGTGGTCTCTGCTATCGGCGGTTTTTGTCAAATCGACGCCATTATTCGGCGTCGACGCAAAGTAGTCCAAGAAGGATCGGCGCGCGCTGAACAATATGTTCTGCTTCATTGCCTGAGGGTTTTGCTGGCACATTCTGGCGTTTTTGCTACTGGCGACTTCTGCTGTAGAATTATATCCTACCAACGCTGTTACATGGATGTCTTCAAGCTAGCTCAGTTCGGCAGTCGTGCTACGGAAGGAAGGAAAGACGCTAAACTGCGTGATTAACTTTTGCAGATTGCTCAACAGTGGACTGATTGTCGTCGACGGAAGCTTCACATCGGGAGGGACGTTGTCAGCTCACGGATAGTGTGCCCGGCTATCGGCTCGGCGCCTGCGCAGATTGTGGCCGGTGACGGATGAAAAAGAGGACTGCTTCGCAGTGTTGGGCTCAGTTCGGTAGCGGTGCTTCGGAAGGAAGGAAGGACGCTAATCTCCGTGCTTAACTTTTGCAGATTGCTCAACAGTGGACTTATTGTCGTCGACGGAAGCTTCACATCGGGAGGGACGTTGCCAGCTCACGGATAGTGTGCCCGGCTATCGTCTCGGCGTCTGCGAAGATTGTGGCCGGTGACAGATGTAAAAGAAGACTGCTTCGCAGCGTTGGGCTCAGTTCGGCAGCGGTGCTTCGGACGAAGGACGCTAAACTTCGCGCTTACTTTTTGCAGGTGAGCAATTTGGCACCTAAATTGCTGTTTCTTGTGCACAACTTCCGAACACAGCACACGAGTGGTGCTCTTGTCTAGTGTCAAGCTTCACGTCTTTTTTTTCCGCCTGCAAACGATGGAAAATAACTCAGCAGAGCAGCTGGAGGAGTTTTGAAGAGAACTACGCCTTGAAATTTGTTCTCTTAAAGATAGCGCCAAATACTGCTCGGATACCTGCGACAGTGTCACTGAAATCCAACAGGTCATGAAAGAATTAAAGATTGATATGAAGAAACTGCTACAAAAAAAACCAGGAACTTGGAATAATAAATGAAAGGCAGCAAGAGAGAGTAGATGAACTTTAACAGTATGAGATACTCAATAATTTGGAATTAAGTGGACTACCAAATGACTGCGATGAAGTGGCAGCTGTGAAAGAAATAGGCTAAACACTCGGAAAGGAGATTGAAAATGCTGACATCGATGTATGTCACAAAGTTGATGTGCCAAAATGCAGCAACAAGAATGTAATTGTTCGTTTCACACGCCGCTTCAAACGCTATCCTGTTTTGGCTAAGACAAGGAAAAATTGCCTAAGGCCTTTGCCCACCAGCTAGGCAACACCCAGACGATGTTCGTGAACGAGCACCTGACTCGGAAGAATAAGCAACTGTTAGGCGCCGCTATCTTGCAAAAGAAAAGAAGTAGGCTAGATATTTGGACCAGCAATGGAAAGATTCTTGCACGTCCAGGCGAGCCAACGCCTATCTTGCCCAGGCGAGCCAACGCCTATCTTGCGTATCGCAAATCTAAGCGATATCGATCGCATGACGCCAAAGCCTCGGTTGTCCAGCGGAAACAGAGACGGGCCAGAAAGCTAGAAAGAAATAGCTTCACGTGTGGCCTTATCACCTAGTTATTTTTTGTGCTTCTAAAGAGCTCCTTATGCTACGGACTATGAATAGGACTAAGTGTGACTATGAATACTTTAATCAGTATATCTGAGACAACAAATGGACGCGTAAATCGTTTTCGATATTTGCACTGAATTGTCGCACCGTAAAGAATAAGGGCGAACAGCTCGAAGCTTTTTTCGATTATATTGCCTTCAAATTTGATATTTTTTTGTTTTACGGAGACATGGCTTGCTAATGAATTTGATGTACATACCTTTTACTGTTATATCCATTTTGGTTTGTTTAGATATGATAAGAAAGGTGGTGGTGTTTCTATGTATGCTAGGAACGGGCTGAAATGTACTGTGCTACAGGAATATTCTACACTTAATAGTTATTATGAAATATTCATTTTACGTTGTAATTATGCAGTTGTGGTACTTGTCTATAGACATACAACAGGGAAAGACCCTGTTTCATTGAATATTTGACACAATTCTAATGGACTTGTTTCAAACTGATGAAATGGATATTGTTGTTCGAGACATTAATATTGATTTACAAGCGTCTAGCAATGTTCAGAGTGACCTTTTATTGAAGATCATTTGTCATGGCTTCATAAATATCATTGCTTGTTCCACGCGGATAACAGACACTTCTGAAAATATGATTGATATTTGCTTTGCAAATTACGAGAGAGGTAACAGCACCTCCAGTGCGTTGTGTTTGGAATCGGTGACCATCTGCCTTTGTTCTGTGTATTAGAAGGTCGTGCAAGAAGACAGCTGACTGCACAAGAGTATACAGCCAGGAAAATTATTCAAAGCAATTATCCACTTTTAGAACCCTTACACGAGACAGATTCGTCTGGCGTGTTTTGTGAAAGTGACGCACGGAGAAGCTTTTCGACCTTTTATGGTAAAATTAGGGACCTATGTGATAAAGCTTTTCAAAATGCTTTTGGAGGAAATATTAAAAGCACGAAAGACGGGGATGAATGCGGATACGTCATAAAATAAAAGAAACAAGCTGTTTGAGGGTTACCTTAAGACTATCTTAAGACTATTTCTATTAAGACTTTTTTAGAATTTAATATTTCTTCAATAAATCTAATGCTCAGATCAAAGCTAAGCATGCCTATCAGAGCAGTAAATTTGAAAATATTCACCAGCCACATAGGTTCTGGAAGGTTTTTAACGAACTTCAAAATGCTCGAAGAATGGATACTGCTCCCTCTGACATAAACTTAAGTGACGAAATAACATCGAGGCTCGAGCTCTGTGAAAAGTTTAATGCACATTTTCTCGCAAGGTGAATATGGGCAAACAAATGCTGGATCGTTACCTGAATAAACAAAATACATAAACAGACATGTCGCACATTGAATATTTTTAGCACCATCTCATGAGGCTGAAATAAGTAGATTATTAAACCATTAAAAAGCTCAGGTGCCGCTGGCTTTGATGTTATTAATGCCTTGCCAATAAAAGTAGAAGCTGACGTTCTTGCAGCACCGTTGTCGCATATTTGTAATTGTATTCGTAGTGACGGCTGTTTCTCTGAAGAACTAAACGTTGCACGAGGGACGGTGATGCATAAAGGAGGAGAAAAGGACGACCTAAACAACTATAGGCCAATATCTACAATAGGTGTTTTTTCGAATGTTGTCCAACATTTGATCTGCAGGACGTTTTCGACATTTCTAGACACCCCAAGATTATCTCTCCGAATCAGTTCGGCTTTCAAAAGAACTAAACTACTGAATTAACACTAATTGCCATAAAAGAAAGAATAGTCGAAAATATTGGGAAGAAACAGTATAGAGAAGGAATTTTTCTTGATATTAGAAAGGCCTTTCATTCTCTAAATCATGATATATTGTTAAACAAAATAGGTTGTTATGGCATAAGAGCCATTGAATTAACCCTTATTAAAGATTCCCTTTCAAATCGAAAACAATATGTGATGATAGAAGATTGCTCGTCTTGCGATGGCAATGTACCCATATGAGTCCCGCCAGGTTCAATTTTAGGCCCGATTTTTTTTACTTTACATTATTGATATATGCAGTATACATAATACAGATGAGGTAATACTATATGCTGATGATACTAATGTCTTTTTTAGTGGATCTTACTTGATGGACACAAATGAAACGGTGAATTATTGATTGCGAGAACTTTTTGATGGTTATTCTGCAATAAGTAAGAATTAAATATACCCAAAACCAAATATGTTGTTTTTGGGTCAAGAAATGTCGTGCTAGATGGTAACTTCACCTTATATTATTGCATCAAATCCATACAATTAACATCTTGCATTGAATTTTTGATGTATACTTTAATGAATTTGATCTTGGAATGAGTATGTAGACAACCTAAATTAAAGCTAACAAAGAGAATTAGCGCATTGTGGAAGCTTCGAAATCAAATTACTGAGAATTTTAGATCAACCCTTTATTGTAGCTTGACACAGTCTCATTTAAGTTACCGCCTTTTAATCTGGGCAACAACTTCTTATAACAATAAAGCTTTAACAACTCTTCAAAACAAAGCCATTAGAGCAATAGAAGGTTAAATGCTAGGACAACCAGAGATTTTTCCGAAAGGTGCACTGTGTTGTATATCCATCAGTTATGTACATATAAACTTGCTATGTACATTTATCTAGAGAGGGGGGAATAATCGCGCTTTTTTGAACAATTCTATCTGAAAAAAATGAACCTTTCTTTACAGCGTAATTAAATACAGAATGCCATGACTTAGGACCAACTATGGCCAGAAAAGTTATAAATACTTCATACCCTCTCTTCTAAATCAAAATAGAGAAATTAGCTTTCCAATAGAAACTTCTTCAACTAAAGTGCTTAAGAGAGACCTAATTAAATATTTATTTGAGCAACGTTCTGTTGTTTTGATATGTTCTGATGAATTTGTGTTTTATTAATGGTGACCTCTTTCCGATGACACTTTTCAATTCATTATTACGTGACCATTTTCGTGAAAAACCTGTTGTGTTGTTTTACATGGCTAATTATGTCTGCATTGTTGATTAGTTCTAGTACTCTTTTCGGTGAAATATTGTTTGCTGTAATGCTCGTTTATTCACTCTGTATGTAATGTTGTTTTAGTGCTGTATTTGCATGCGCTGCATTTGAGTTCCCTAGGTTCAATGTTTGTGTTTTTTGTTCTGAAAAAATGCACTAATTCTGAACAATGTAAGGGCTTAGGGACCTAGTCAGGTACACAGTACCTTTTGCCCCTGATCTTTTACCTTTCTGTAGTAAAAAAACTCAGAACAAATAAAAAAATGAAATGAAATGAAAGCGCCGCTGTCAATGTGGCATTTTTCTGTTCCAACAATACAAACAGAGCATTGGAACAGCAAGTTTCTTTTCTGTAGTGGAACGTTTGCAGGACCATGACAGCGCCGTTATTATTATGCACTCCTCCAGTATTCCTAAAGAGATGATGTGCCTGGACTAGGAAGGGCTGCGTAAGTACCATGAAACACCGCTGAGCACACATGACCAACTGAACATTTCAAGCGCGACAAGTTTCGTCTTCATTGTGTCTCTACTTGCAGACCTTATTATGGAATGTGTGTATAATGACATCATCATTATCAGCCTGCCTATACCAACTGCAGGGCAAAGGCCTCGCCCAATTCACTCCAATTAACCCTGTTCTTTGCCAGCTGCGCCAACCCTATGCCTGCAAACTTCCTAATCTCATCCGACCACCTAACCTTGTGCCGCCTCCTGCTATGCTTGCCTTCTCTTGGAATCCACACATTTCTCTTGAGGGATATTGGTAACCTGCCATGATCTGAGAGAACGTGCCATATCCGCTCTACCTCATTTTCATCCTCCTAGTTATTTCCTTTCATGATCCGGATCAGTTGTCACTACCTGCTCTAAGCAAAGCAGACGTATTCCTTTACCACTACCAGCACCTCGCTGCCGATGGCGAACTGCTGTTCATTTGCTAGACTCTTGAACATTACTTTGGTTTTCTGCATGTTATTTTTAGACTCACCATTCTGCCCTATCTAACTCATTTATCATGATTTGCATGTCATCACCTGAGTGATTCAGCAAGCCATCATCAGCGAATCGCAGATTATATAGGTATTCCCCATTAACTCTTATCCCTAACTGTTCCCAAATCAGGCCTCGAAATACCTCCTGTAAACAGGCGGTGAATAGCATTGGCGAGATCGTGTCTCCTTGCCTGACACCCTTGCTTATTGCAATTTTATTTCTGACTGTATGGAGGCTTATGGTAGCTGTGCAGATCCTACAAGCATTGTCTGTAAAGTTTCGAGACTGATTTTTTTTCTCTAGAAATGATTCCCCAAACCAAATGTTGGCGTGTATGTGTAGCGCCAACTTTTCGGGCCAACCTGAGCTATTTATGTTGATTGCTTTGGCAGCCGCAAGATGGGCACTACGTGTAGAATAATACAATCTCACTAGTCGTCTGCGAATTCTACTGTGAGTGAATGGGGAGAGATGGATGTCCACCATGAACAGCATGTAAACGTAAAATTCTGCTTGAAGTTTGACAAGACAGCCACACAGGTGTCTGAGCCCCTTCGTGAAGCTCACGGCTACGAGACATTATCGCGGGTGTGAGTTTTCGAGAGGCACAAGAGGTGCGTTTCGGACAGAACGTCGGTGGAAGACGACACAAGGCAGGGGTGCCCTTCAACCTGACGGAATGAAAACAACGTAGCTCGGATAAAGGAAATTGTACAGCGGGACCGCATCATTACAATGCGGATGCTATCAGATGCTTTCGACATTAGTAAGACAACATGCCACCAAATTTTGCGCGAGAACTTGGAGAAACGAATGCTGAATGCCAGACTTGTGCCGCGCTCTCTCACAAGAGACGAGAAGGACACGCGGGCATCAATGAGCGCTGATTTGCTCTGCGAGGCAGGGAAGGATGCTTCATTCCTCGACAGCATAATTATTGCTGAAGACGAAACATGGTGTTTTCAATACAATGCTCAAACAGAGAGGCAGAGTGCCGAATGGCGGTCCACAAGCTCTCCGGCGTCGAGAAAGGTGCCGCGACAGAGCACCAAAACAAAGACGATGCTGATAGTTTTTTTTCGATGCCAGAGGTGTCATACACCACGAGTTCGTCCCACAAGGGCAGACGGTGAATCAAGAGATTTATATCCGCATGCTCCAACACATGCGTGATGCACTGCGAGGCCGTCGTCCTTACTTATGGGCATCCGGGCAATCGAGCCTTACCCACGATAACGCAAGGCCGCACACGGGTCTCAACGTGACAGAATTTCTCGCCAAGCACAGCATTACAGTACTCGCCCATTCACCATACCCGCCTGTCCTCTACCCATGCAATTTTTTCCTTCTTCATGTGAAGAGAGCCCTAAAAGAGAGCCCTAAAGACGTACCACAAAGGAGCTGACAGCCCTGCTAAAAGATGCGCTTTCCAACTTTTTGCAAGACCTCAAGAAGCGTTGGAAGCTGTGTATAAACTGGAAAGGAGACTATTTCGAATGGGTACTGAACAAATAAATTCAATGTTAACCGAATTTTTTTTAATAGACTCAGTCTCAGAATTTTACGGAAAAAGGTTGTATGTATATATCTTTCGTTATTTTGACATAATGCTCATGCACACCCCGATTCCGCAATGTCTTTATGACTGCTCAGGCATTTGACACTGAGTCAAATGCTTTCTCGTAATCAATGAAGGCGATATGCAGGGGTTGTTTAAATTATGCGCATTTCTCTATCACGTGACTGATCGTGTGAATATTCTTTACGAAAGCCTGCCTGATCTTTTGGTTGATTGAAGTCTAAGGTTGTCGTTATTCCGTTAGAGATTACGTTAGTAAATACCTTGAAGGCAACGGACAGTAAGCTGATCGGTCTGTAATTTTTCAAGTCCTTGGCGTCACCTTTCTTATGAAGTAAGATAATGCTTGCGTTCTTAAGCTTCTGGTACGGTCCAGGTCATAAGAGATGGCGTGTAGAGGGCGGGTAGTTTTTCTAGCACGATCTCCCCTCCGTCCTTCAACAGATCTGCTGTTACCTGATAATCACCAGCTGCTTTTCATCTTTGCATTGCTCCTAAGGCTTTCTTCACTTCCTCTTTCGTTACTGGCAGGATGACGCATTTCTGTGCGCTACTACATATATCACTAACTTTTTATTACATGGGCTACAGTATCGATTTCTTTAGAACTCCTCTGCTGCTCTACCTTTTCTATATTGCTAATGAAATTATCCTCCTTGTCTCTTAACGCATACATCTGGTTTTTCCCTATGCCTAGTTTCCTCTTCACCGTTTTTTGGCTACCTCTGTTCTTTAAAGCATGCTCGATTATTTGCTTATTAAGCCTTTTCATGTCGGCTACCTTGCGCTTATTTATTAACTTTGATAGTTCGGCTGGTTATATTCTGTCTGTAAGGTTAGATGCCCTTATGCTTTGATGTTTCTTAATCAGATCTTTCGTCTCATGAGATAAATTGCCGGTATTCTGTCGAACCGTCCTGTCGCCTCCTTCCATTGCGCACTCCGTAATATTAGCTGTTATTTATCGTTCATTGTACGAACATTAAGATCGTGTTTCACAATTAAAGCTGTATATTTGTTCTGCAGCGATATCCTGAATTCCTCTATTTTGCCTCTTACCGCTAGATCGTTAATAGACTTCCTTTTGACTAGCTTCTTCCGTTACCTCTTCAAGTCTAAGCTAATTCGAGACCTTACCATTCTGTGCTCGCTAAAATGCACCTTTCCGAGGACGTTCACATCCTGAACGATGCCAGTTTGAGTGAATAGTATGAAATCGATTTCATTTTTAGTCTCACCATTGGCGCTTTTCTAGGTCACTTCCTGTTCTCTCGTATGCGGAAGAAGGTATTCAAGATACGTAAGTTATTTCTATCTGCGAAGTCTACTAATAGCTCTCTCCTGCTAGTCCTATAACCTATCCCATAGTCGCCTACCGCCTGGTCGCCAGCCTGCTTTTTGCCCACCTTCTCATTGAAGTCGCCCATCAGTAAATTGTACGGTGATTTTACTTGGTTGATTGCTGATTCCACGTCTTCATAGAAGCTTTCGACAGTCTTGTCATCATGACTGGATGTAGGCGCGTGGGCCTGCAGCACCATCAGCTTTGACCTCTTACTAAGCCTAATTACGATAGCTGCCACTCTTTCGCTAATACTATAGAAATCCTATATGTGGCCAGCTGTATCCTGATTAATGAGGAATTGCACACCGAGTTCCCGTATATCCGCTTATCCGCGATAGCACAGTATGTGCCCGTCCTTTAGAAGCGTATATCTATGGGGAAGAGAGACGGGGCATAAAATGATTTAATTTAAGGAGGCTTTTAAAGGGGCTCTAATAAAGTTTTCGGTATGCCTGTGATGTTAAAGGACGCCACTTCACCAGCATATTCCAGCAGTAATTTCTTCGATGCGCTTTGTAGAAGTTGAGTTCCCTGTAGTCAAAAGTTGAATTTCAGCGTCTTCGCGCTTTTCTCTCTCTTGTCCCTTTCAGCAGTCTGGAAGGTCGGCGGCTTATTGGCCACGACCATGGTGGCCGCCTGTTGTCTCAAAGAATCTAATCGCCACCTCTGAACTTGTATACGCAGGTGCGAGTGACGGAGGAAGGTGTTAGCATGAAACAGTCGCCGGAAATGGCTTGCCAACTTTCGCTCGTCATTCTGGGTTCTATGCTGCTTGCAGAAGTGAATTATTTCGCTCAAGTGTTCATGACAGTACAATGCTGTGATTGAGCGATTTGATGTGCGCTCCTCGGAAGGTGTCTCAGAGCCCCTTAATTTCCTTTTGCTTTCGATTATTTTTGAGCTCCGATTGTCTCATGCCCTCGCTCTCGCTGGATTCGGAGAGGGTGACTCCACGAGACATCAAACTGCATAAATATTTGAAATTTAAATTTTATCCACTATACTATATATTATGCAGACGTTATTCAGTAGCCCAATAGTTTATTTCTTGTTTTGAAAATGGCAAGATTTGAGGAGAAAACTATAATCGACGTCGTTGCAGAGGCAGCGTGTTCTCGCACAGCTCAGTTTCCCTACTTTGGAGTAACATTAAAATCGAGATATTTAGGGCAATATGAAATATTTAGGGCATGATGCGTGGTCGAAGTATAGGTCAAAAAGAATATGGCAGGCTTATTGCTGCCGTTGCGAGGAAGTTGTGACTAGAGAAAAATTTTGAGAGAGGCACAAGTCTAATGAGACTGTTTTCAAGACTTTTTCTTCCTCAAATGTAGAGCACGTCTTCAAATTTGCAGAACAGGTAAGCATTTAGCTGTTTAAAAGGCCTACAGACTTTCATTGTTATATAACTTAGAAATTCGCAAGAAACATTTCCATCAATCTGGAGTTTTTGAATATAGGAATGTTATCAAAAATTGAAAAGAAAAAAACATCTCCAATTGTTATTAAAATTTTTTATACAATTGTCTAGAATTAGCCCAAAAGGGATACGAAAGAACATGTTTCATTGTATTGTTTCCAACAATGTTATCCGAGCTCAAACTTCTAGCTTCTTGAGCACCTGCAGGAGCGCCTAAATGAAAAGGCAGAAGTAACGAACACGCCCTCCGTTGCTGTGAATTTTCCACAATGTTAAAGATTCATACCTTTTCCGTTAAGAGAGAACATTCCTAATCACTTTTTAATGACAAATATTGATCAGGGACGT